>NW_019392781.1:1132552-1142107 GCF_000648675.2 Cimex lectularius
TAAAAAAAAATTATATATATATATATATATATACATGAAATATTAACATGTAAAGTACAGTTCCTGTATATGCCTTTGCAATTTTTTTTTAAATATATAGCTTTCTTCCTTCAAATTTACCCTTGCCATATGCCAGACCCTGTCGAAAGCCTGAGCTACGTCTAAGAACGCGTCCAGGAAATTCTCCTTTTTTTTCTAGGGCCGATGAGATGGTGTCGACTACTCTAAAGCATCGTTGGATAGTGGAGTGTTGGGGACGGAAACCGAATTGGTGAGAGGGAATGACTACCTAAACTATTCCCTTAAACTGTCTAGATCAAAAGGTAAATCCAACAAATCCAAATTTTCCAGGTTAAAACATCTCCACTCTTCTCATTAATTCATTAATCATCAATTTCAAATTATGACTTTAGAATTTGGCTCGAGTTAACCTACCTATTGATTCCCTTCTGCCCAATTTGATTTTTATGTTCCGGATTTTGTAAATAAAATTAAGTATATCAATTTAACGTTTGTTTTCATCATCTTATTAGAAATGTACTAATTTATAATACTACAATTTACTACATACTATAAGAATCTAATTTTAAATACTTGGTCGAGAGGGATTTTGTTCTGTGAAAGGGGTCGGTTGGCTAAAAAGTTCGGAAAGTCCAGATATAATCGATTGACGATAAGATAAACCATCAATTATAAACAATGTTTAAGGCAATTAATTTTATTAGGTAACGCCTATTCTATAATAAGTCAATTTCACCCTTGAAACCTTTCGTTCTCTTTTTCTTGCGTAATTTTTCGATATTTAGCTTTGTCCCGGGGTTTGAGAAAATCGTGTGACTTCTTGGGGTCTGCGGCATGATAGAATGGTCGTTTCCGACCATTTTGACTTTTGAATTTAAAAAAAATGTTTTCTGCTAAGAAATGTCATAAGAAAAACAAATACGTCTTCCGGAATCTTCAAAAATAAAATTTTTACTATCCTAAATAGTTGTTTCTTTCCACTTTTTTACACGATTTTGAGGCGTTTCGATTTAAAGCATTAATAAAAACTTAAGGGATGGTATTAAATATAAATACGTTAAGCAAAAATTCCTGTATTTGTCTTTGTTTTTTTAAACATATATTTGCTTCATCAAATTAACCTTTCATAACTTCAGGTTAACTTTTTTCTAATTTCAAAATTCTGTACATCGAAAACAAAATTTTAGGAGCTGGTATAAAATATAAACTTATAAAGTAAAATTCTTGTATTTGTCTTTGAGTTTTTCTTAAACCCATAATTTGCTCCATAAAATTAACATTTCATAACTTTAGGTTAACCTTTTTTAATTTCAGGTTAACCTTTTTCAATTTGAAATTTCTGTACAGCGAAAAAAAAAATTTTTAGGAGCTGGTATGAAATCTTATACACAAATTATAAAGTAAAATTCCTGTATTTGTCTTTGAGTTTTTTTAAACCTATAATTTGCTCCATCAAATTAACCTTTCCTAACTTTAGGTTAACCTTTTTTAATTTCAAATTTCTGTATAGCGAATAAAATTTTTTTTAGGAGCCGGTATGAAATATAAACTTATAAAGTAAAATTCCTGAATTTGTCTGCGTTTTTTAAAACATATATTTGCTCCATCAAATTAACCTTTGATAACTTCAGGTTAACCTTTTTTAACTTCATGTTAACCTTTCTTAATTTCAAATTTCAGTATAGCGAGAAATTTCTGTTTAGAAAACTGAAATGATATATAAACATATAAAATAAAATTTCTGTATGTCTTTACTTTTTTTTTTGAAAAACATATATTTACTCCATCACATTAACTTTTCATAACTTCAGGTTAACCGTTTTTAACTTCATGTTAGCCTTTTCTAAGTTCAAATTTCTGTATAGAGATTTTTTGAGGAGCTGGTATGAATATAAAGTTATAAAAATTGCTGGGTTTAGCTTGGTGTTTTTTTTTTAGTTTATAGCTTTTTCGGTCTAATTAACCCTTTTTAACTTTGTTAACTTGAACAAACTAACAAAACCTAGTCACGCTTGAATCGACCCAAGTCCAGAAATGGAAATTGTAATTTTGTAAACGTACAGTAATGCCACATAAAAAGTGTATGATGAGACTTAAAGTAAGAAAAAGCTTATTTTGTTTTTGTAATAAAACGAGCGGATTTCCCACACTCGTTAAGTATAGATTTCTTACTTCGACTTTCCTCCCATTCGTCACATTTTCTAAGCTTAAAAGTGGCGAGAGTGTGAAGAGAGAATTCTTGTAGCATTTTCCCATCAAACTGGAAAATCCTCTTTTTCAAAACGCCTGGATAATTTCAAGAAAATCTTCAGTTTCGATATTCGATCCGAGGCGTTTACAAACTGCCTGTATTACGCAAATAAAAATCCACCGCTCCTTCTGCCTTGGAATTAGGGTCGGACAATTAATCCTCCGAACAATGGGCCCCTGGATTGCTAATTGGGACTTTTTAAACAATTACAACTCGAATATAATGAAAAACGTGGGCAGTGACTCGGCGAGGAACGCCTCGGACGGAAATTGATATCGCAAGTGGAAAAATGTAAATATATGACTCACTGGTATACAATCTGGGGTAATTATTTAATAGTCATTTTTTGTACGCAAAGAAACGCCCATTTTTGATAAATCAATGGAGCTTTTTCACCCTTGAGACTTTTACCTTTCGTTCTCTCTTCCTTGCGGAGATTTTTGGCATTTGGGTTGTCCCAGGGTTTGAGAAAATTGTGATACTTCTTGAGGACTGCGGTATGATAGATTGGTTGTTTCCGACCATTTTGATTTTTGAAAAAGAAAAGTGCTAAGAAGGGCCACAAGAACAAATACGTCTTCGGAAATCTTCGAACTCGGAACTGCTTCACGTTTTAAATTTTTTCTAGACAAATTTTAATATTCTGATGATTAGTAATAAATCTATTAGGTTTCGTGGTTCGATTGACCAAATAAATTCTTTTCACTTAATTAACTAATTTAACCTTTAACCTCAAGGTTTTGGCTGAGATAAAAAAGTCAGTGTCACGAGCGGGATTCGAACCCACGACCTTCGGCTTAATACGCCGCGGCTGTATCCACTTGAGCTATCGTGACTTCGATCCTCTCGGACAGCCGAAGGTCGTGGGTTCGAATCCCGCTCGTGACACTGACTTTTTTATCTAAACCAAAACGTTAATTAAAGATTAATTAATTGAATTAGTAATAAAGTTGAAGAGGGTGAGGTTTATGGGCTTGAATGAAGTTACAAATTTATGTCAACAGTTGCTCAGCTTTTGCAACATTAGTCGAATCATCTGGGCAAATAAATCTTTTTTGATGACCTGATCCTCTTCAACATTGAAAAAAATTGTTCGATCCTCTCCTTAGCATTCATTAATAATAAAAGATAATAACCCATTGACTGTTTTTATTTTAAAAAAAGTCAACTTTCTCGGAGAAACTGCGTTTTGGTTCCTTAAATCTCAGACGGCCGGTTTCATGCGATTCCCCACGACGATAGGATATATCCGATAAATCACGACCAATTACACAAATCCTCCCCGGGTAATAACTCAAAAGCGGCCAGGAATATTATTTGTATAATTAAATCTATCTATTAAAACTAATCGGAGTGCCACCCACGTCTCGGGGGATAATTATAGGCATAATGTCCGGAGCATTAATAACGGTCACGTATTATTGGGTTAGCTCACCCCAGGGTCAGTGATAATGTTACGAGGCGGAAAAGGGGAAAAGTTTTTTCCCAGAAACTCCAGTGTTTTGTAAAAGAAAAAAGAAGCATCTCGGCAATTACGCAAGGCTCTCTTCCCGGGCTGAATTTTAGAAGTTTCGCAAGTTTGGTTCGAAGGTTGTAAAGTTTTTAAGAGATCCGACGCAATGATTTCTAGATGATCGATTCAAGGAGATTGCAATTTTCTATTTTATTTTATTACCGAAAGTCTTTATCGTAAAAACGCCAAATAAACCTGTGGCGATCATCTACTGGGAGGTCTTCGAATATAACCAAGACAAACTATTTGATGAAAGTTTTAAAAACATCCCCCATAATATGATTTGTCCCTCACTCAATAAGCTCTAAACATAGTTACTTAATTATTATTGTATTGAATGGTAATAAGTGGAAGTAAGAAGAGAAAATAGATTGAAATAATAGATCGTATAAGAGTTTAAGGATGAGAATTGGAGAGAGATAAGAGAACGAGTTAATAACAGACTTGTCTGAAAGATAAAACATGTAGATAGATGGACAGATAGAAAAGTAGATAGATACGTAAACAGATCGATAGGAAAAAAGATAAAAACATACATAGATATATACTGATTGATTTATCAATTAACATATAAATAGACAAAAAGACGGACAGTTAGAGAGTTGGATAGATATTAAGTGTGTGTGTGTGTGTGTGTGTGTGTGTGAGAGAGAGAGAGAGAGAGAGAGAGAGAGAGAGAGAGAGAGAGAGAATTGAAATAAAACTCCATATTTATAATTATTTGGAGGTCGTGAGATGCGGTCTGGTGTGACATAGGTTTTAGAAAAACATTTTCTTTGTCGTGCCAACGTTTCGATCTTTATTGAAATCATCTTCAGGCCTGGGAAAACTCACATTGTTTAAATTTTACAAATACATGTAGGATGTGGGAAAAAATGAATTTATACAATGATAGAAAAATTTTTGTATAAAAAAAAGAATATACAATGATAAAAAATTTGAGATAAAAAAGGATGAATTTATACAATGCTAGACAATTTTTTAGATTAAAAAAAAATATAAATTTTTTTATCATTGTATACATTCATTTTTTTTAATCTAAAATTTTTTCTAGCATTGTACAGATTCATTTTTTTCCACATCGTACATTTATTTGTAAAATTTAAACAATTTTTGTTGGCACTCAACACGACACGCAAGAACCGCACACTTTGAGTGAATAGAAATACTTTGACTGAATATAAAAAATAGTTTTTTTTTTGCACTATATAAATTCACTTTTTTCCACATCGTGGATGGAGATCGTGAGATGAGGTCTGGTGTGACGTAGGTTGTAGACAAACATTTTCTTTATCGTGCCAACGTTTCGATCTTTATTGAAATCATCTTCAGGGCCTGGGAAAACTCACATTCTTTAAATTTTACAAATACATGTAGGATGTGGAAAAAAATAAATTTATACAATGCTAGAAAAAATTTTAGATTAAAAAAATAAAAATATGAATTTATCCAATGATAAAAAATTTATATTTTTTTTAAACTAAAAAATTTTCTAGCATTGTATAAATTCGTCCTTTTTTATCTAAAATTTTTTTCATTGTTTAAATTCTTTTTTTTTATCTAAAAATTTTTCTAGCATTGTACAGATTCATTTTTTTCCACATCGTACATTAATTTGTAAAATTTAAACAATTTTTGTTGGCACTCTCAACACGACACGCAAGAACCGCACACTTTGAATGAATAGAAATACTTTGACTGAATATAAAAAATATATTTTTTTGCACTGTATAAATTCACTTTTTTCCACATCCTACATGTATATATTTATCATTATTTGGAGGTCGTGAGATGAGGTCTGGTGTGACGTAGGTTTTACAAAAACATTTTCTTTATCGTGCCAACGTTTCGATCTTTATTGAAATCATCTTCAGGGCCTGGGAAAACTCACATTGTTTACATTTTACAAATACATGTAGGAGGTGGGAAAAAATGAATTTATACAATGCTAGAAAAATTTTTAGATAAAAAAAAGAATTTATACAATGATAAAAAATTTTAGATAAAAAAGGATGAATTTATACAATGCTAGAAAAAAATTTAGATTAAAAAAAATCTAACATTTTTTATCATTGGATAAATTCATATTTTTATTTTTTTAATCTAACATTTTTTCTAGCATTGTATAAATTGATCCTTTTTTATCTAAAATTTTTTATCATTGTATAAATTCTTTTTTTAATCTAAAATTTTTTCTAGCATTGTATAAATTCATTATTTTCCACATCGTACATTAATTTGTAAAATCTAAACAATTTTTGTTGGCACTCTCGACACGACACGCAAGAATCGCACACTTACGCAGAAAACAAACACTTTGAGTGAGTAGAAATACTTTGATTGAATATATAAAATATATGTTTTTGCACTGTATAAATTCACTTTCTCCACATCCTACATGTATTTGTTCAAATTAAACAATGTAAATCCCAGGCCCTGAAGATGATTTCAATAAAGATCGAAACGTTGGCACGATAAAGAAAATGTTGTGAAACCTACGTCCACCAGACCGCATCTCACGAACTCCAAATAATCATCAAGTAACGGTCACTAACCACCACACATTTATTTATAATACTCAATAATAATTTCAATAATCAAGTCATATTGACATTTCTTACAATCAACTTGTTCGGTTTTAATAGAATAAAAAAATGAAAATTAATTAAACAAAAGGATTTAATCAGTTTTACTCAATTTAACATGTAGTGAGTAATATACAGTATATCTGACCTAACTTAATTGCGTTATAAACAATGCTATATTTAAATTTACAATCATTATAATTAAAAAACCACAAACACAAAATTTTGTGAATAAAAATAAAATCTTGAAGTACATACTTAAAAGAGAAAAATTAAAAGAGAGAGAGAGAGTGAGAGAAAGATGGGAGAGGTATAGAGAATAGATAGATATAGAGTGATAGTGAAAAACAGAGAAATATAGCTAAATAGATAGAGAGAGATTGTTAGAGAGAGAGAGAGAGAGAGAAAGAGGGAATAAGCAGAGGTAGAGATATAGTGGAAAAGAGAGAGAGAGAGTGAGAGAGAGTGAGAGAAGCGAGAGAAAGAGAGAGGGTGAAAGAGGGAGAGAGACAAAAATGGAGGGTGGAAGATTAATGATAGAGAGTTGGCGAGAAACTTTCAATCTTTATTGAGATCACCTTCAGGGCCTGGGATTTATAAACATTGTTTAAATTTTACAAATACATGTAGGATGTAAAAAAAAACTGAATTTATACAATACTAGAAAATTTTAGATTAATATTTTTTTAAATCCAAAAATTTTCTAGCATTGTATAAATTCATTTTTTCTACATCCTACCTACCTATCTATCTACCTATCTATCTATCTATCTATCTATCTATCTGTCTATCTATCTATCTATCTATCTATCTATCTATGTATATATATATATATATATTTTCATTAGGAAGAAGGAACCGAGGCTTATAAAATAATACAGAAATGAATGTAGGGAGTTGGCTGAAAGGCAAGCGATATGTAGGTAAGTGGTAAACTATACAGTTTATAATAAAAATAATTTAATAAATAAGGATTATTATTTTGGAACGTGCAGAAAAATAATAATGTAGCTTTACTGAGGAGCTTGTTTTTGATTGATTATTGATCTATTGATTAAAACACTCGGCTCTTTCAGGTGACGAATTTCGTCTAGTTCCCGTATTATCAATAATTTCTTTTATTTCTTTATCGTATTTTTTTCATTTTAGGGTCGTTAGATATTGCATTTATAGTTTGCCATAATAATTTGTTGTCATTATTACTTTCATTGATTTTGTCCTTATAGTAAAGTGTTTTAGTCAATTTTATTAGTTTTTATAGATTTGAATTTAGATTTGGAAGTGGAAGGTGTCTAGGTACGTAGGAGGTAAATAATCAGATTGGTAGTTGGTAGGTAGATAAGTTATTTAGTGTGGTGTAGTGGGAGAATGAGTGAGTTGCATGTGAGAGTTACTGCACATATTTCACTAATAAAAAAAAATCTGTAGAGTGTTTGGATCCTATCAAATTTTTTATAGAAAGAGCGTAGGAAGTGAAACGTTTTGGAAGATGTATGCGAGCCATAATTTCCCGAATTGGGGCGATTAAAGTGGCTAAAAGGATCGCTGTATAAATCCATCCTGCCAAGAGCCGATGAGAAACGATGAATCACCCGGTGCCTCATCTCCTCCATATTGTACCCGGATACGCTCGTCCGCCGGCTTGTAAATTAATAAAATAGAAGAACGAGTCGAACGGCAGAGTTCAAACTCCATTCGCCCTGAGCATGTTCTGAATCCATTATGAGCTTTTATTTGTTCCCTTTGAACCGGAGCCGATCCCCTGTTTGCCCTCGACGGCACCGTCAAATATAACTTACGTAAACTTTGGTAGAAGAGAGAAGCGTCTTTCCATAAGAAATGAGGCAATTGTCTTATTCCTAGAACAAAAAATTGCGCCTATGCTGTAAAACCCACCTTTTTTTTCTCTTGAGCGATATAATTATGCAGTATAAAAGTTCATACTTTGAAAATTAGGAATGCTTTCTTATGTGGAACGTCGAAATTTTCCTAATAGTTTTTTTTTGTCGTTTTGACTAAGACATTAAGCCGGGCGACAGATCTGGCACATCACGTACAAAATTACATTTTGGAAAATTCCATTTTTTTTCCGTCGCCCTTCCACCTTTCTCACTCCCGGAAAGACAGTGGAATGACTGGCCAGATTGCGTCGAAGGCAATTTCTGTTTCGGCCCATCTTTCACTCGAGAAGCCGCGAGCTTTTCCCACGCTTTTTTCCGAATCACGCTTGAATCTGTAACGGTGAAGTTTTCCAGGGTCTTTATTAAGCGCCACAAATTGTCTTTATAAAATATACTTGATGTTAAGCTCCCTGAATACTGACCTATCCAAACTTGGCGTTTGACTTACGCCGACGCCCTTCCGAGTATGTTTTTTTTTGCGAGTTTCTTTCCCCGTCTGTGGTAAAAGGAAGGCAAACAGGAATGAAGTGGGTGCCACGTTTCGAATTCCGTCGCACCCGTATAGTTTTCAAGTGCGCCCAGGTGAGGGGGACAAAGACCGTCTCCGTTTGCTCAATACCGTGTGTGGCCTGCTCCACAAATATTTACACGGAAAGCCGAGCAGGCCGGGAATTCTCACCTTTAATTATGTTAACGTCGGCCCTGGTGAATCGCATTTCTACCTTTGTAATAGAGTCCGGCGGACGCAACACCCTGTATAGTCAGACCTGAAGTCCGAAATAAATTGTGCAAATCGTTTTGATCTAATTTAAAAAATAATATAGCTAATGCCAGTATAAATCACTTGGGGATAGCTGAGACGCATCTAGCATGCCGAAACATCGAAGATAAGATGGCCAGGATTATCAGAAACGACCAAACTGCTGGTTCTTCATCGTAAGGATACAAAAATATTTCATTAAGTAGGTCAAGAAAGTTGAGAACGTTAATTTGCTGTGGGAGGAAATTCATTCATAAACAGTGCTGTGGCATGGCATTGTCTTTCCTAAATAAATACCGCTAATGGCAGTAAACATGGAATGAAGCGTTGTAACTTTGGCTGTTGTAAAGCGTTGTTAGATGAAAAAACGCTGGTTAGGAGGACATTATGCCAACCCTAGTAGTTTGGTTGTTTCCAATCATCTTCTAGTCTCTCTATCTTCGCAGTCTCCATCTCGAAAAATTCTAAATGGAAACAGCATAGTATTGTCATGCAAAAACAGCCAAGATAAGATGGCCAGGATT
>NW_019392781.1:1142342-1262342 GCF_000648675.2 Cimex lectularius
TGCTTTCCTGTGTTCTTCCTCTCCTTTATAGTCTGTTGAGACTTTATAGGAAGTTGTGAAGATTGTTTCCGGGATCATGTAGTCAGTCCCCATTTCTAACAATGGGTGTCTGATTTTATTGATTATGGTTGTATGCCCGAATTGTTTGGTTCCTTTCCAATTTAATTGTTTTTGGAGCCTAAATGAGCTTTTCCTAGCCTCTCCTTGTATGAATATTTCTAGTGGAGGTAGGTTTAGCAAGGTTTCTAATGCGTTTGTAGGGGTTGTTCTCATCGCCCCTGTGATACATAGGTTTGCTAATCTTTGTACGCTGCCTAATGTTTGGGTAGCTAGAATGGCATGGCATAGTCTTTCCTAAATAAATACAGCTATTGGCAGTAAACATGGAATGAAGCGTTGTACCTTTGGGTGTTGTAAAGCGTTGTTCGATGGCAATACGCTCGTTAAGAAGACTTAACATTATGCCAATCCTGTTGGCTCGTAGTTTCCGAACATCCTGGTCTCTCAATCCTGGCAGTCTTTGTTTTTGAAAAAGTACACTTAAGAAAACTTCGCAGCTATCACTGAAGATGACGACACGTTGAAACCCGTCTGGCAAACCGAAAATCGAGAATGATCGCAAACGACCCAACTTCTGGTACTTCACAACGGTATAAGTACTTCTTAAGTGGGCTGATCTGAAATTTAAGAACGTTAATTTGCAGTGGGAAAGAATCCATTCACAAAGTGAGGTGTGGCATGACATTGTCTTACTTACAGACAGCTGATGGCAGTAAAATGGCTCATGAAGGCTGGGTTGTTGGAATGTCCGATGACAAATGACAAACAGGACATGACGTTAATCCTGTTAGTTTGGTCGTTTCTGATCACTCTGATTTTTCTATCCTCGCCGTTTTTGTCTCCTGAAAACAACATGAGCTCAGAGATACAGCGCTGCTATCTCTGAAGGCCAGAAGCTGAAACTCGTCTGGCAGATCGAAACAGCTACATAGCAAGTTTTTCATCACAAGGGTGCCTCCTTTGATTATGAAAATACGTACTACTCAGCTATTGTAAAGTATTTTCCGACGACAAAAAGCTCGTTTTGAGCACCTGAGGTTATTCCAATCGAGTTTATTGCCGACTATGTTAGTTTGGTCGTTTCCCAAAATCCTGTTTCTCCCAGTCGTAATTTCAGAGAAAGACAAATTTGGGAAAACATCACGCTGACCGGAAAGAGAAAAATACCGCCAGTTCTTATGTTCTCAATCTCACTCAGTATATTTTCCTGTCATCAAATTTGAAATTTAAGTAAGAAAAAATAAAATTTATTAGTTAAACCTATATGCTGCTGCTTTCATGGCAAACGATTTGTTTTAAATAAATATTTTTATGACATCAACTGGTTAAAGTTAGGTTTATCAAAAAGAGGACGAACATTTTGTCCTTCGAATTGATCTATCTATGAGCACTTGCATATACTCTTCCTTTATGGGATTAGTGGGATACAAAATATACTTGACAAATGATCGTAATTGAAGACAGCTATGCTGGAGATTGACCTAGAAGGAGAAACGTTCCAAAAATATGTAGAATTTTTTTCCCTAAGCTTTCTCAAAAATAATTGTAAAAATGAGCATATATATATATATATATATATATATATATATATATATATGTATGTATATATATATAAATTTTTTATTGCTCAACGTCAAGTTATAACATTTAGAGCGAAATGTATCATAAAATCATAAAATTCTTGTATCTCGATTGCAATATGACGCCGCGTTCTTGTACTCAAATCAACTCTGTTTTATTTCAATGTTGGATGTTATTTTTTTCCCACTATCTGCCGTTTCTGTGTCGCTAATGGGAAATGCGCGTCGTAAGTAAGGTCCGCAACGTCGCGCTTTCTTGAAACCGCATCAATTATAGGAAGCTTGAAGAGGGGGCCCGATAAAAACGCAGTTGCACCTACAAATCAACATGATGCATCACGTTTTGACGACAAAAACAAGAAAACAACTTCGGCGCCCTTTACCCAGCTTTACTTTTATTACCTGATAAATTCCCCAACGCTTGGTGTATTTTGGAAGATCCCCCCCCCAAAAAAAAAGAAAGAAAAATGGGGTCATCGTGACATATGAGTCCGAATCCATGAGGTAATAATGAACTATCGCAAATTTAAAAATTAGCGTAAGCATTAACTTGTTTTGCTAGATAAACTTAGTTTCTAAAAATATATTTTCTCTCTCTCTCTCTCTCTCTCTCTCTCTCTCTCCAGTTATGCAGTTTAAACTGTCTCTATTTTTCTATATACTTATCATTATACAAACAATTTATGCAAACTCTTTTGTCTTTACAATTTTATTTACAAAGAGAATACAAGAATAGAACAAGAAAAAATAAAGTTTTACACATTTTTTACTAAATATTTCTGAATAAATAATTTTTGATTTATAAAGTTATAAGACAATATGTATTTATCAATGAATAACAATCAAAAGGAAACAAAAAGAAAAGATAAACAATAAAAACTTTAACAGGAATTTTTCATAGTTAGACATGAATTAATTTTGAAATAATTTTGAATTAATTAACCAATTATTTTTTAATTTTCATTATTATAATATTTATTATGAGAATGCAAAAACACATATTATAAAGCATAAAATTAATTAATTTATGATTCCATGATTGTATGATGATTTTAATTATTTTGCATCAGATATTTCAGATATTTTGTTTTGAAAGAACGAAAATTTTCCCAGAAGAATTAGAAGTGACATTATTAAACAGCTTTACGCTTGTAGTTAAGAAAGAGTTAAAGCATGTTTTAGTTTAATTTTTTTAATGAGAGAGAGAGAGAGAGAGAGAGAGAGAGAGAGAGAGAGAGAGAGGGAGGGAGGGAGGGAGTGACAGGGAGAGAGACAGACAGAGCTACACAAACAGAGAGGAAGAGAGGGTGTGCGAGAGAGGGAAAGGCAGATAATAAGTACAGGACGATAAAAGAAAATCAAAGAGACCGAGTGATAAAGCAAGAAAAAGAGAGAGATAGCGGAGAAAGAGAAAACCAGGGAATAAAGACAGGTAGGTTCAGAAAAAGAAAGAATGAGAGAGAGAGAGAGCGAAGGAAACAGATGGAGAAGGGTCAGATTGTAATTACCTAACAGTAAACAATAAAAAACCAAAAAATAACCATAAAAGTTTTAAAAAAATTTTGAAATGGGGGGAGAGCGAATGAAAGAGTGTATGTAAAATAGAGGGAGATGGAGTGAGAGAGAGTTTGTGCGTGTGTCTGTGCGTAAAGAAAGAGAGATAGACGGAGAAAGTGTGTGTGTACTTGTACGTAAGAAGGGGACAGGGAGACAGAGGCGAAAATAATAAATAGATAGATTAAATAGATAGATAGATAGATAAATAGAGAGATAGATCGATAGATAGATAAAGAGAGAGAGAGAGAGAGAGAGAGAGAGAGAGAGAGAGAATTGAAATAAAACTCCATATTTATAATTATTTGGAGGTAGTGAGATGCGGTCTGGTGTGACATAGGTTTTAGAAAAACATTTTCTTTGTCGTGCCAACGTTTCGATCTTTATTGAAATCATCTTCAGGCCTGGGAAAACTCACATTGTTTAAATTTTACAAATACATGTAGGATGTGGGAAAAAATGAATTTATACAATGATAGAAAAATTTTTGTATAAAAAAAAGAATATACAATGATAAAAAATTTGAGACTTCGGACCTCCTTAATCTATATTTTAATATGTCAACATTATCCTGAAATTTATTATTCAATTTAATTTTTTTTCAGTTTTTGTATATCTACTTGATTTTTATGAAAAGTAAAGATATAGAATGTTGAACATGATTGCTGATGAGTTGTATACCTTAAACCAAGGCCGTTACTACTGGAATTCTACAAAAAGATAGAGCTTTTAACGCTTTATTAAGATTTTAATATGTACCATCATCAGTTCTCATTATCCTTACAAACCGAATCAAACATGATTCATGATCCATTTTACAGTTTGTGCCTTTATAATTTTTATAAGCTCGTTTAATTATTTTTGAAGAGAATAACGATGGCTATGGCCGGGGTACGGGGTAAGCACCGACGTAAGACAAGTAGGAAAATTACGGTTAGACAAACGACCGGGGTTTTTATGGCGTAAAACTCTCTTTTATGAATTCCGTAATGAAATTTTATCGCCGGCCTGCGAGGAGGGGCACCGAGGTCGTGTAATTAGCGTTGTACGCCGAGGCCATTACCCGTTTCTACGGTGCCCTCTCGGCCAGGTGATCTACGGCTTGTGGAAGACTTGTCTGCGAGCAGGGTTAATCGATTTCAAAACCTTGTAGCCCTTTGTGGGAATGGAAAACGAGGAAAGGACGACAACGGAAGACATCACAACAACACGCCAACACTCTTTGGGGGCCGAGTTTAATTAGTTCTCACCGCAATGCGCCGCGCGGGGGGGTTCATTTCACGATTCCCCTCCGCAAAAAGCTACTTTTTACACCTTTTTTAAGCCGGGAGATCAATGTGGAAAAACACACTTAAAGGGATAATGGCAGAAGGCCGGGCCAAACGGGCAGAATTGCAAAACAATGGGCACACGCACAATTCTGAAGAAAGGAAGTAGAACATTCACATTCACTTACTTTATTTCATAACGATTATTGCAAAATTACGAGATTTTATCCACCAAAAAGTCAAATCGTTAATAATACATATTTTTGTTTTCCACTAGTCAAAATTATACTAATTAAATCTTACACTCAGTAATAATCCAGCTTAAAAACAAAATCGGAACATTTATCATATATAAGGTTGTCGCTTCATTCTCGTTCTTCATTCTCATTCTCTCTCTCTCTCTCTCTCTCTCTCTCTCTCTAACTGTCTCCCTCTTTATCTGTCTCTTTCATTCTCTTTCCCTTTCTGTATGTCAATCTTTCTTTTTCCCTCGGTTTTTCTTTCTCTGTCAATCTAGCCTTGTCACATTCTCTCCCTCTTTCTCTTCCTCTCTGTCCATATATGTCTTTTTCTTCTTCGTGTATGTCAATATATTTTTCATTATTTCACCTCATTTCCCACTTACTATTTTTCTGTCCGCCTGTCTGTCTGTCTGTCTGTCTCTCTCTCTCTCTCTCTCTCTCTCTCTCTCTCTCTCTCTCTCTCTCTCTCTCTCTCTCTCTCTCTCTTGCATTTTAATTAAACCGTAAAAAGTTTCTGTTTACATTTTATTGCTTTTAATTGGCATTACGCTTTTTAAAAGCAATTATTAACTATATTCAATGTTTACCTTTCATCACAGACAAATATTCAGAGCATTCAAATAAAAATCATAATTAATTTTTGTATTATTTTAGATGGAGTTTCAATGAGGATCGGAAAAGGTAAGACGAATATTTTAAACATCTTAAAATAAATGTTTACTGGTTGGAATTGAGATGGATTTTAGGCCAAATTGTCGACAAGGTTTTGTCTACCTTTGGAAAGTTATTGTCCTCGCTATTGACTAGGCAACGTCAAAAGGAATTGACGTGAGCATGATAAAGATCCAGCACGTATAATTGTTATGTTACAGCTTTTCATATAAACTTTGTGATTTGAACGGTTAAACGGAATCAAATGGGCGCGTTGAAAGGCGTGTTTGAAGATATCCAGTGACGAGGACGGATGACTGGAAGTGTAAGAATCTATTTTCCAGTTGGACAAAGGCTCCGTCCGATCGTGGCAGATGTCTCCGAGGATTAGCGACCTTAAAAGGAAATAAGACGTAAAAATGTTTGCTTTCCCACATGGGCCGATTCCTCCGTGGATCCCATCAGTCACAGCACGGATTTGCGGTGCCCGTTCATCCTCCGGCTTTGTAATCAGCGTTTCACACGTCAGGGCCCGATACATCACGCGGTGAAAAGGTCCGGGACCGTCTTAATCTCGCCATTCGTCAGTTTTCGTTATCGTTTTGTCGGCTAATTGCCGTAAAACGACGGAGATATCGGGATGATTAACGGGGGCGGAGGGTGAACTTTCAACCGTTTTTATTCCCTTTTATATAAAAAAAAAACACTAGGTACGCAGACAGATTAAGAAGTCAAAGTCACAATTCTTCACCTCATTTTCTACTAATTTAAACTCAGATATAACAATTTTTTAATGTATCCTGTATATTAATTATTACACTAGCACACTGTACCCGAAAAACACGTGTTATAAAAAACACAGCTAGTTGCAAAAATGGCACTCAACCTGTTGAATATGGTGAAGAGGACTCGGGATCATGGTCAGTCGAGGCTGCAGGTTCTTGGGATGAGAAGTAGTGGAGAGGATTAAGAAGTCAAAGGAAGATCGATGATGACACCTATATGCTGCCTTTTTGAAGCATACTATATTGCCAAAGACATGGCACAGTAAGTTATAGTATAAGTCCTCGACCAACGCTAGCACTCAATCTGTTGGTAGACTATGGGACGACGAGGACTCATGGCTGTCGTTTCACATTTCGACGTGGAGGGTTCATGGTTTTCGATTTCACTAAAATTTAGAGAACGTTAAGGTTATAGTAGAGAGATGGTTGCAGATGTCGGTAAAGAGCCAAGGAAAGTTTGATGGTAACACTTATCTGGTTTGAACCATTTTAAGGCACACACAATTTTCCAAAACCAACAACCATCAGACAAAATGTTAGCAATAAGTCCTCAGCGAAGGCTGTCATTCAATCTCATAGTACATTAAATGACTAGTAGGTCTCGGAGAATTCTTGGTTTGGAAAGTTAGAAGCGTTCTTGAACAGTAGAATTAAGATAAGTTGAAATACTGCAGTGAAACAGGAAGCTGGATCAATTCCATAACGAAAGGTACGTTACGGTCATAGAGGATGGTCAGGTTCGAAAAGCGGAAAAGAGCCAAAGAAAGTTCAATATAGACATCCATCTGCTCTGAATTCTTTTGAGACGTACCAAATTGCCAGAAACCAAGGTTCATCAGATAATTGGTTAAGAATAAGTACTCGGCCTACATTGGAACTTTACTTTTTATTAGATTAAGTGCGGGAAGGTCTAGAGCTAATCGTCGTCTGAGGGTCGAAAGGTAGAGAGGGTATCCCTAGGCTTGGGATTAGTCCAAAGATTCGAATGATTAGCGGTCAATTAATTAGCGGTGGGAACGTTAAGGTCATATTTGCTAGTTTAGTCAGAAACGTAGTAAAGAGCCAAAGAAAGTTTGATAGGGGACACCTATCTGTTCCGAACCATTTTGAGGCATATGAAACTGCCAAAAAAGAGGTTCTATCAGAAAATTGGTTAGGAATTGAAACACGGAGTCGCCAACATTACGCTTATCTGTTCGTAGATTGAGTGACGAGGAGGTCTTGTGGCAATCATCGTTTCAAGCATCAAAATAGATGGTTAACATAGTGATGTTAGAGAGTAGTAGTAAAGAACCAAAGAAAATTCGATGTAATCCTCTGCCAACTGTAGCGCTCAAACTGTTACTCCAATTAAGGCCTAGAAGGACTCGGGAAAAAGCCTTAAGGTTTTCGGAATTCTAGAGAAAGAAGGAGGTTTCACAAAAGATCAATATTGTCCAAATCCTAGTAACCTGGACAGACATAAAAAGATACCCCAAATGCTTTTGTCCTCGCTGTTAGACGACTCTGAGATATTAATAATTTTTCCCTGTAATTATAAGAATACATTATCACCAGCTAAACGTTTATTTTTCCTGTGTAAAATAGAGTTTTCGGACAAGGTCAAGGTATGTAGTTGGTCTTAGGTCTACTCTCGCAGATTTAGATGTTACTCGACCGGTTTTTGACCTTACGCCATCTTCAGTGAGGACAGTCAATTGACTGTGCAAGTATAACAGAAACCGTTGGCAATATAATATTTTCAAATTACATATTGAAAACATTTTATCATTTTTGTTTTGTCTAACAATGGATGTTGAACTTATGGATACTGGGTCGGTTTAGTCTCGCTTGTTTTACGTTTCCAACGTTAGAAATATCGACAGCTTATTCACTCCCGAACGCTTTGGATCAATGGTCTTGAAGAAAAGAGCAAATTCGGTTGCTACTGCCAAGCTTTCAAGCAGACACTATGTTCTTAAGTTCAATTTATGGAGGCTTATTAATTTTAAAAAGATGTCTTTGAAAAACAAAAAATATGTCAATCTTTAAATATATTTAAAATTGTAAGTTCTACAGAGTTATATTGATTGTTAATTCAATTGTACAAATATGTTTTTCATTATATGACCTTAAAATACTTCATTAAGATTATTGTAGTAGTTCTATAGTAAATTTTTTTAACCTTTTTTTACTTTATAAAAGGTTAGGAATTTTCCAAGAGAACACGTAGCGTTTTTCATAGACATGTTTTTATTTAGTTTTTCGTTCCTTCTGGTTTCTGCCCATCATCAGAAAGTAATATGTTACCTCATCGAAATCCCCATTTTAACCCACTGAGTTCTCTGTAACTTTTCAAGAATCCTTCACGATTGTCCCGAGATCTTCTCGCCCCTTAGAGCAAGAGTTCATGTGCTGGCGTTGCCAGAGGACTTATTCTTCACCCATTGTCTGTTAGATTTTCGTTTTTGGCAATTTGGTACGACTCAAAAGGGCTCAGGGTCGATAGGTTACTCATAGACATTCCTTTGGCTGTTTACTAGAACTATAACCTCATTTTTCACAATGACCTTTATGTTCACTTTGTTAAAAATTTATCTTACTTGTAAATCTTTTATTCCAAACTTTCAACCAATCTTAACCCTACTGCTCAAGCTCTATCTATCATCAATCTCAATTAGCCTTCATGTTGACGTCTAATCTTTTTGCCACTTTAATCTACCATATAATTGAGTGTCGGCGTTGGCTAGGAATTATTCTGAACCAATTGTCTGATGGATCTTCGGTTTTGACAATTTGGTTTGCCCAAAAGGGTTTAGGATCGATAGGTGACCTCATCGAACATTCTTTTACTTTTTACTAGGTCTCTAACATCACTGTTATCCACTATATTAACCCTCCATTTTGAAGCTTCAAACGATGATTCCCATGAACCTCCTCTACCAACATATTGAGTGCAAGCGTTGGCCCTGGTATTATTCCTAACTAATTGTCTAAAGGATTTTCTTTTTTGGCAGTATGCCCCAAAAGTGATCGAAGGCGATAGGTGTACCCTATCAAACTTTCTTTGGTTCTTTGATACGTTTCTAACTAAACTATAACCTTAACGCTCCCATTGTTAAAAGGATTGATCGAGCTTCCCAAAGTTTGGGTCAAGGTATGACCTTGAAGAAAAAAGAAAATTCTGTTGTCTGCCAAGCTTTCGATCTGTTTTAAGCTGAGGAATTTTCCACGAAAAGAAGTGATATTTTTCAAGGAAAAGCTTTAATTTTGTATTTTTTTCTTCTACGGGGTGACTGCTCATCATTAGGAAGTCCTAACAAGAAGTATCTTAACCTTTTAAAAACTCCTTTAAGAACAAAAAAAGGTAAAAAAATCTGAGTGTACTTCTTGTTGTTAGAAGTTCCTGATGATGGGCAGACAGCACGAACGTAGAAGAAAAGAAGAAACAAAATAAAAACTTGTCTTTGAAAAACGTCACTTGTTCTCTTGGAAAATTCCTGAGCTTAAATTATGTCGAAAGCTTGGCAGACAACTGAATTTTCTTTTTTCTTCAAAACTATTGTGAAGATCCAAAGAGTTCGTCGCATGTACGTTCAAAATTTATTGTAAATAATTGTTTACAGAAAATATCAGATTTTATTATGCCCGATATTACGAAGCAAACATAAATTATGGGCTTAAGGTGTCTTGACACATCAACGTGCGTTGATTGAATGGAATGAGTTTCTACATATTAATTTCTCACCTTTTGTATAAAAATAAAGGTATGAGAGGAGGAAAAAAACGGACGAAAAGATTTATGACGGTGGTCCATGAATTCATGGAGGAATGGTGAAAAAATGCAGATGACTTTTAATTAAAGGGGTGGCTCGCTCCCTTTCAAACCGGAACTGATCTTCCCCCGAGAGGAAGTGTTGATTTAAGACCTGTCAAAAGCTCTTCTTTTGTGAATGCTTTTTCTTCTTTTTATAATTGTGATTTACGCCTAATTCACCTCCTTTCCTGGGTTAATCGGCGCATTCAGAAACACTAGCCAATCTATGATTGTTTGTCTTTATGCAAAATTGAGTCAAATATTTCTTATAAAGAACAGACGTTTCATGAAGTGGTACTAACATAAAAAATACACGGAATTTATAGTGTTTTGTTTTTCTTGCTGTTTAATTTTTGATTATAAAAATTATAAGTTAACTGGATTCTGAGAGGTTCAGGAATTTTTTTTTTTTTTTGAAGGACCGTTGTCCATCTGTTCCTGTCAGGTAAAGACAAGGGAATCGCCTTATTTCCACCAGGCCTTAAACCCCCGTATTAATAATTTTAATTACCTCTGGCAAAAAGGTTAACCAATTTTTAATTATTACACCGTCCCTCCCACGGACAGTCAGACGCTCTAAAAAAAAAAGAGCGGTTAATCTATCTGGGCCGTAGCGGGGCCAAAACGCCCCCACGGCCCATAAATCACCTTTTCTAGCCCAGTTTTTTTTTTATCATTCCGGATGATTTATGGTCCACGTATATTAAAAGATGAATTATTGGGGCTTTTGTTCCTAATGGAATATCGAGACGACGTTCGGTGTGATCCCGGTGAGTCGGAACCGAAGCGGACTCGTTTAAATTTATAATAATTCAACTCGGATGGGGGGGAAAAATGATAATCCGTGTGAACGTGTCAAAAATAATTTATACTTTTATGCCACTTTTAGAGAAAGTTAAAGATAACCAAGTCGAAGGCGACCAGGCTCAAATCTCGAGGTCGAAGCTAAAAATCGACCAATCTGCTCGTCTATAAAACAACAATATTATACACGAATTAATTTATAATTTTTACGTAAAGTGTGGTCGAGACGAAAAATTACTGTCACGAGCGGGACTCGAACCCATGACCTCCAGCTCTATATTCCGGCCCTCTAACCTTCGTTTTGGTGAAAGGGGACCAACTAAAAACATATGGATTATAAACAAAATTAAGCTTTCAAAGCGAGGGAATGAGGAAAAGAAATACAACCACCAATTAATTAAAAAAATAAATAAATAATATACAATGCGCCTGAATGTATCACTTGGTATGTTGACGATGATATATCATCATGTTTTTAGTTAGTGTTGACTCTAAACGTAGTAAAATAAAATTCACCTTAGAATTAAAAAAATAAAATAAAAAATAAGTCGTATATTTTCAAGCAAAAGGTGTCTGCAGCTAGATTAGCCCTTGATAGATCCTGCGGACATTGTTCAATCACGATGAATCCCAATCAGATAGAAATTCCTAAGAAAATCCACAATGTGCCCGAATTCTTCATTAGGATGGGTAAAAGCTGGGTAACAGGGTAAACAAGAAAGAGTAAGTAAAGTGGCTATAAAGCTTCAAAGTGAGATAACTAAACAGTGAGAATGAAAGAGAGAGAGAGAAAGGGAGTGAGCGAGAACAAATAGTTAGGTAGAGAGAAAAATGATAAAGAGGAAAAAGGCAAAGAGAGAGAGACACAGACGAACAGACAGATAAACTGTGAAAGATGGAAAGACAGATAGATAAATAGGTAGAACAAAAATATAGCAAAGGGGACAGAGAGAGAGAGAGATAGATAGATAGATAAAGAGAGAGAGAGAGAGAGAGAGAGAGAGAGAGAGAGAGTGAGAGAGCAAGAGAAAAAGGAAGTGAGAGAGAACAAAAGAGTAAGATAGAGAGAGAAAGGAGAAAGAGGAAAAAGGCAGAGAGAGACACAAACGGATAGACAGATAAACTGTGAAAGATAGAAAGACAGATAGATAAATAGGTAGAACAAAAATATAGCAAAACGGACAGAGAGAGAAAGATATATATATATATATATATACAGACAGACAGAGAGAGAGAGAGAGAGAGAGAGAGAGAAAGATGGGATAATAAAGCCTTTTTGTCATTTACAAAATAAATTGCTCCCGTGACTAAAACAAATAATAAGCGGTGGGAAAAATCACAGGAGTCNAGAGAGAGAGAGAGAGAGAGAGAGAGAGAGAGAGAGAGAGCAAGAGAAAAAGGGAGTGAGAGAGAACAAAAGAGTTAGATAGAGAGAGAAAGGAGAAAGAGGAAAAAGACAGAGAGAGACACAAACGGATAGACAGATAAACTGTGAAAGATAGAAAGACAGATAGATAAATAGGTAGAACAAAAATATAGAAAAACGGACATAGAGAGATAGAGATAGATAGATAGATAGATATATATATAGAGAGAGAGAGCAAGAGAAAAAGGGAGTGAGAGAGAACAAAAGAGTAAGATAGAGAGAGAAAGGAGAAAGAGGAAAAAGACAGAGAGAGACTCAGACGGATAGACAGATAAACAGTGAAAGATAGAAAGACAAATAGATATATAGGTAGAACAAAAATATAGAAAAACGCAGAAAGATAGAGAAAGAAAGGAGAGAGAGAAAAAGAGAGAAACAGGGAGAGAGATGACGAAAGAAAGAGAGGAGAGAGAGAGTGAGATAGAGTGACAGAGAGAAACAAATTTCCGGAATTAGTGTTGCCCAATTATCTGAATGAACTGAAGGAAAACAATATTAACTGTATTTAGGTGGTTTTTATCGTCTTTGTTTTATATAACTAAAAAAACTTAACAACGCACTACAAAAAAACGATAGTTAATGAACTAATCCAATTAAGCAGTTAGCTGAAACAACCTCAATTTCTGGAAGGAGTGTTAACTTTACGTGGAGAGGAGAATCAGATAGATAGATAGGGAAAAAGAAAGAGAGAGAGAGAGAGAGAGAGAGAGAGAGAGAGAGAGAGAGAGAGAGAGAGAGAGAAAGAGAGAGAGAGAGAGAGCAAAAGTTAAGCAAAGCGAAGCAATTATGCATTTATCTCATACATGATTGTCAAAACTCAATAAAATTAATTAACTAAAAACTTGACAAACAAAAGTACATGAGGAAGTTAAACAAACCTGCATATACATATATACATGTTTTTGCAAGAAATAATTATCCTTTACTAAAAACATTTCAAGTGAGTTGTTAACAAAACAATTTTCGTAGTTGGCCAAAAAAGCTATATATTTGGTGGGAAAAAATGATGATTTCGATGGGAAAATGACTCGATAATAAAGAAAGAAGGATGTCGCAGTATTTCAACAGTGAGCACTTTGTCATGGTTATATCCCGAGATCAGGATAATCTCCGATTTGATTGATAAAACCTTTCCTCCGAAGCGGTTCGTTTTAAAGGGAAGGATGAGTCCTTTTAAAATAGAGTCCTGGACCTAACCGACCGGTATGAAATTGAGGAAGGGATTCAATTTGCTACCGGTCGGCGCCTTTGACCGTACCTCGTCGTAATTTCGACGGTCTAATGGCAGCCACCGGTAGTTGGAAGAACAATTAGAGGTAGCGTGGGATATGGTACGGCCCGGCAGGGATCCCTCAAATATCACAGACGGTGGTTGTGCTTTTCGTGAAAAGCCGGGCCCAGCTCCGAACACCGGTCGTGACTCCTCTTTTAACACTTTATTAGCTAACCGATTCACCCCGGTTATTACATTTCGTAAAAGGATGCCGACTCTTTCCGGGCCTCTTTCATCAGTCGGACGAGCCTTGATTTATTGACCCTCTTGTTAACATCTCCAGAATATCCATTCGGATTGTCGATAAACACACACCTTTCGCAAAGATTTTCATCTGAAAAGGCGAAATACGTACACACGTATGTGGGCAACCAATTGATTTTTTCACACCACACGGTTCTTTCAAAAGTCTATATTTACGTAGATGGGAATCCGCCAAAAAACGATCCCGTACACCCTTATGTGCATATATTTCTCTGCAAACCCTGTTTCAAGAAAGTTTTATCATAACTGTAATACACTATATAATACACACATTTCAAAACTTCAGCAGGTATCGATAATTTTTTATTTTGCTTTTTGCTAACTCAGATAGAAACAGATCCTTCACAGTCAAGTGAAAAAGGACCACGCAGTCTGCCTCGGAATCCCCAGGTCGGTTTTCTCGTTTGCGGACGGAGGGTAAAAAATTTTTATATTCTGCCTCCGGGGTGAAAAAATGGCGAGGAAAAAATAGTCTAGATATCACCCCTTGGGCAGGTATAAGGACTTTTTCTACCTTACCCAGACCGACCTCCTTTTGACAAATGCCCCTACAAATCGGACCGGACGGTTTCGCTAATACAATATAATTTAGTTG
The DNA here is from genome assembly GCF_000648675.2 of Cimex lectularius. Lineage (NCBI taxonomy): Eukaryota > Metazoa > Arthropoda > Insecta > Hemiptera > Cimicidae > Cimex > Cimex lectularius. The sequence goes on from NW_019392781.1 coordinate 1,156,641, forward strand.
TCTTTCTTCCGCAATGTTGACGGCCTAATATTTTTTTCACAATAGTGTTAATCTCTGAATCTAAAGCGAAATATCTCCTCTCTTTTGTTACTGTCGGATAACCTGATAACTTAAAATTTAGACCTGAAGAACAGTTTCCTTAATAACAGTTTCAACAGTCTTTTCGGACATTTAGTCCATTTAAATTATTATTATTATTAAGACAAGAGGTCATTAGTAAATGTTATGACTAGTTTTATTATCCCGAGTCGCTGCGAGCAGGAGGCAATTAAACAAACGAAACGAGGTCTCGGAGCCATCGTAGCTTGTTCAATGGGAAAGTGCAGAGTGCTTGATGGGGCACTGGGATCGGATCAGTTTGTTGCCCAAAATAATATCGAGATTGTGAAGAGCTTGGTCAATTTGGAGGACATTGGAGAGGTTAGACTTGCTGGATTGGCATGGTTTGACACCATAGTCCAAAATGGTTGATATAAAGTCTAGGAAAAAGTTGACTTTCAGTACTAAAAGTCTTCGTTGTCGTCTAAGCCTTGTGATAAATTTTGGTCTGATAAGTAAGTCTTTTAGAATTCCAAGTCAGCCTACGGTCTAAGTATAGTCAAAAGTTAGTTAGTTTACTGCCTTGTGAAAAAAAGAACTAGGTATAGGTATACTTCTTAGCATTGATATGTACAAAACATGGAAATGTGCAATGTACTGGTAAGCTCAACAATTTTTCAACAAATATCCAACAATTATGTCTTCCCAGACGGTTCAATGAAAAAGTTTCAAAGTCAAAAAAACGTTCAAGAATTATTTACTGATTTCAATTAATTAGTATTTATGTAAGGTATTGGTGGAGATAAAAAAGCCAGTGTCACGAGCGGGATTCGAACCCACGACCTTCGGCTTAATACGCCGCTGCTTTACCACTAAAGCTGTCGTTATTTCGACCTACTCGGACACCAACTTACCATCTCAACCCAACCTTTCGAATTTTCCTTCCTTTTTGTCATTTTTCAAATGTCGTGTAATGATAGCTCAAGTGGTTAGAGCAGAGGCGTATTGAGCCGAAGGTCGTGGGTTCGAATCCCTCTCATGACACTAGCTTTTTCATTTCAACCAAAAACCTTATATAAAAAGATTAATATTAAAATATGTTAATTTCTACATGTACAATAGTGAAAACATAACATTTTACATTCTATAAAAAAGACAGTAAAAAATAAAAACAGCCTAATGTCGTTTATAAATTACAATCCTCTTGCGAATAGGTATACATTGAAAAAACGGTAGTTTTTGTATAAAAGATTTAACGAACGCAAAGTAGATGTAAAAATTAAAAGCGAAAAAACTGGATAGGGACAACATACAATAAAAACTGAACATAAAATTAATTTCGATGATGTTAAGATTCTAGGTAAACAATAGAATAATGCCAAGCTTATAGAACTAGAAAATATCTATATTAATTTACAAGGTAATAATATTAACATACAACAAGGCAAAAATAAAATTTGTAAACAATATAAAAACATTTTAAAAATCTGTAAAAATCGACAATTAAACAATTTTTAAATAGTTAGATAAATTAAATGTGAAGTTAAATATAAAAGAGTTAACCAACACAAAATAGATGTAAAAAATAAAATTGGGACAACATGCAACATAAAATGAACATAAAATTAATTTCGATGATGTTAAGATTCTAGGTAAAGATCATTCTAATTGTTAATAGAACTAGAAAATATCTGTATAAATTTAGAAGACAATAATATTAACATACAACAAGACAAAAATAAAATTTGTAATCAATATAAACACATTTTAAAAATGTGTAAAAACCGATAATAAAACAATTTTAAAATAGATAAATTAAATGTGAAAAAAATAATAGTTTTATAAAAAAATAAATAAATAAAAATGTAATGTAATTGGTTAAAAAAAAATTCGTAAATGTGTGAATATAAAAGTAATTAATATCAAATTATGTATAAAAAAAGAACATATACATTGACAGTACACCACTTGGAATTGAAAGAATATGACGTATCTCAAATAATAAAGATAAGTAACATAATGGTATAACACATAAGAACCTTCCAGTTTATGTGGTTCTAAAATTGAAACAAGGTAGATGTCTGTTTAGGCATTTTACCCATCAAACCATGTCTTATTTAAAATTATATGAAAAAAAAATTGTTGGTAATATGTAACATTGTAAATTCTTATTATGTAGAGGGAAGGGTGGTGCCCCTAATATTGAAATCGATACGATATAATAAAAGAATATTTTGAAATGGGTGGTGATTAGTGACCGTTAATCGATAATTATTCAGAAATCGTGAGATGCGGTCTGGTGTGATAGGTTTCAGAAAAACATTTTCTTTATCGTGCCAACGTTTCGATCTTTATTGAGATCATCTTCAGAGCCGGGATTTAGAAACATTGTTTACAATTAACAAATACATTTAGGTTGTGGAAAAGTGAATACAAAATATATTTTTTATATTCAATCAAATTTTTAACTTTTTTGTAGAAAAATGGTACAGCATATCTCAGGCCGAGGTCAAATTCAAAATTTCAACTACGACCTACATCCACACGGCACATCTTGATCCAAACATCGGTAAATTTTTGGAGAAAAATCCAACTTCTAACACTTTTTGAATATCATCAAGCTCTAATAATTCAGATATCGTGAGATGCGGTCGGGTGTGATGTAGGTTTCAGAAAAACATTTTCTTTATCGTGCCAACGTTTCGATCTTTNCGAAACGTTGGCACGATAAAGAAAATGTTTTTCTGAAACCTACATCACACCCGACCGCATCTCACGATATCTGAATAACTATCGATTAACGGTCACTAATCTCTACACATAATTGGTTGTACTTTTAATAAAAGGATCAATTACCTTTCTTTCTATTTACTCATTTGTTCTTTCACTCCTACCTTTTCTCACTCTCTCTCATTAAAGTAAATTAAATTAATTAATTGTAAGAGTGGTTCTGGAGACCAAATCTTGAGTATGTATAAATAAAACGGAAATTCTCTCTCTAACTTTCTCTCTCGTCCTCTATTTATCTATCTACTTCGCTATCTACCTACCGATCTACTAATGTCTCTATATCTCTCTACCACAAATTTAATTGTGACAGCTAGCTTTGGGCTTACTTGAAGGTCATCATCAAGTCAAAGCAATTTTTAATATGATTACATTTTGACATAATTTTTTAATAGATGATTTCAAATTTATTTGAAAACCAACTCAGTCCAACATTGCCAAGGACTGTCACTAACTGTCTGAAGCTGGCGTTGTAATATATAATATATGTAAGTATAATATTTTTTTCAATATTTTAACAGTATCCAATAGTCTCTAATGTTTTTTCTTTAAAACTGAAATCCACTTACTAAAATAATCACATATGTATGTGCCAAATGACGATATCTGTATATTTTTATTTAAAGTTCGAAATAAACGAACAAAATAAATATTGATAATCAAACTGCGCTATGTTTTGTCATGAGATTTTGACCAAGAACAATGAATCAACATGATCTGATTCGCATGAGCTTGCCATTTGTATTAAAATTATAACATTCATGTCCGAAAGTCCAAACAGATAGGGCTCGTGTGGAAATTTGAGTAGATTTTGACGGTTTAGATACAAAAAAAGTCGAAGTTATTGATAGGCCAACAGGAGACTTCGATCGGGAGGATGTTAAATTTACCACTTTTTGTACAAAATTTTTTAGGTTTGAAACGGGCCGTTCTAATTTAAAGTTATGGGATGCCGGGATCGACGGGGTGCCGTTGGAAACGTCACGGACCCGCCCGTGGATATTTATTTATAAATTTTTTCCCCGGCCCATAAGCGACTCCGGGGCCCGGCCGACAAAGGAGTTTCGCCCCATTTCCCTCATCAAAAATCCCCTCGGAAAAAACGCGGCTGACCTGGCGTCCTCCGGGTGCCCCCGTCCACGTGGGAGGGGTGCCCTTTGACAAGGGGTTGAATACAGAGAAATCCCCCGATTCAAACAGGTATTGCCGCTAGATAAATCAGCTTTTGTTCCCTGGCCAACCGGGATGAGAAAGCCAAGGAGTCGGTTAAATTGCCGTTTCTCGAATTTCAATTCAAAACCGATACGGTTAATATTAACAAAAAATTGCGACGCAGGGTCCTCCTTCTTCAAATGCACCGCAAGCCTTGAAATAAACTCGATCAACATCACTAAAAACACCATGATACCAAGTAAAGAAAAATTCCAAAGCTAAGAAAATTACGGAATATGTAAACATGTAACACATCGATTTTCACCTTGAATCTCATAAACTGACTAACCCACAAAAAATTAACATTTGTCGGAAATGGTATGGTTTTCGGTTGTGGGCGTGAGTTTAAGAGAAAAAAAGTTAATGATTAATGGATACGACGACAAATGGTAAATACATCGGTTTAAGTAACATAATCTAGATTAGCTATATGTATTGTAAATGGATTGAAAGGGTCAGACAATTGTATGACGAGATAGGTAGTAAAAGAAAGGGGTGTATAGAAAAATAAGATACGACGAGCAAGCTACTAGAGAGAAAGAGAGAGAGAGAGAGAGAGAGAGAGAGAGAGAGAGAGAGAGAGAGAGAGANCTAAATTAACTGAAGAAGGAAAAACAATACTAACTGTATTTAGGTGGTTTTTATAGTCTTTGTTTTATCGATAGATAGATAGAGAGAGAGAGAGAAAAAGAAAGAGAGAGAGAGAGAGAGAGAGAGAGAGAGAGAGCGAGAGAGAGAGAGTGAATAGGAAGGAAGGGAAAATTGAAGGCTCTGGGTCGCGGGAATGAGACTCCTAGGAAAGAGAGTGAGAGACGATTGAACTGAACAGTAACAGTTACAAATGTGTACAAATTTGGAACATTTTAGGATACATATTTATATGTGTAAAAATTTAGAAGAGAGAGGGAAAGAGAGAGAAAGCTGGGAAAGATGTGATTGATCGATTGATTGACGATTTATTTACAAAAATTCTATTAAAAGTTAAGTCTCTAGGAAAGAATGATCGAGAAAGAAAAGGAGAGAGTGTTCAAGATTACAAGGACGTAAAGGAAACAGAAGAATAGGAAAGGGAGAGGGAGAGAGAGAGAGAGAAAGAGAAAGAGAAAAAAGGAATAGATTGATTGATTGCCTTTTTATTTATAAAACTTCACTGAAATTTAGATTAGTTTCGTTTCTTGGGAAGAGAGTCTAGGAAAGATAGATCCGGAAAAGAGTATTGATTGATTGATTGATTATAGCTTTATTTTACCATCCCTCAAGGTTTGGTCTCTTACACCTAAAGTGAAATTACACCAAAATGATTTTATAACTCTACTCAATCACAAAAAAGTCGAATAAATTAACTTATCTCCTACAAATTATATAATTGTTTATAGTGGATTAACACATTCAAAATAAAAAGTAATCTTTAAATAATAACAAACTTTTCTATTGGGAAAAAACTAACAATAGACATTTGTAAGAGTTTAACATAATAAACTTATTGACAGTTGTAAAGGTACATTATTAACATCTTAACATGACAATCTTTGTACTCAATTGAGGAAAAAGAAGTAGAGAAAAAAATTAATATTAAAGTTCAATATTATTACATATAATTTGATATAAAACTATTTTTTAGTTTTTTTTTTGTAAACATACTTATTTTGTTACAATTATGAATTTCAATTCGTTGAAAACCCTCTTGCACTTTTAATTCCAAATAAATTATTAAATATTGTGGTTCTATGTTTTATAATTTGTAATTGCTTAGTTTTATATCTAGTGGTTATATTATGTACATCAGATCTATATTTTATTTTTATATGCAGAGAGTGAGAGGGAGGAAAGAGAAAGAGATTAGTTTATTGATTAACATTTTATGGAAAAAACTTCACTGAAATTTAGATTAGTTTGTTTCGTTGGGAAGTGAGTGTCGGAAAGATAGATCGAGAAAGATAGATAGATAGATAGAGAAAAAGTGATAGAGTGGGAGGGAGAGAGGGGGGAGAGAGAGTGAGAGATAGATACGGAGGAAAGAGGAAGAGATCGGTTGAAAAAACAACTGAAATTTATATTAGTTTGGTTTCTTGGGAAGAACTCTCGGAAACATAGATCAAGAAAGATGGAGTGTGTGTGTGTGTCTGTGTGTGTGTGTGTGTGTGTGTGTGTGTGTGTGTGTGTGTGTGTGTGTGTGTGTGTGAGAGAGAGAGAGAGAGAGAGAGAGAGAGAGAGAGAGAGAGAGTAAAATGGAGAAAACAATTAGACTACCCAAGAGGAAAGTTTGGTAGATAAATAAATAGATAGGTAGGCAGCGAGAGAGAGAGAAAGAGAGAATGAGTGAGAGAGAGGAGAGAGAAAGAGAATATGAAAGATTTATAAAGATAACAGAGTTAATGAAATTCGGTGAAACTTAATCTACATGAAGAGACAAGAAAGATACGATAGATCGGCAAAGAGTGATAATAAAAAAAAAGAGATGTCTTCTATTAATTGACGTATCCTCTATATAAAATCTTGCGGGGGCACAAAGGAAATTTGGTTTTGAAAAAAACCGTTTAAACCTGTTCAAATAAAATTTCAGTGTTGCAACTATACAGTTTAAAAGTCCGGGCTTTGCTTCAAAAAGTCACTTTTGAACATTTGTTAACCATTTTGCGAATTTTTATCTGTTCAACGACGGACCTGTGAATTGAAGCAGTTCAAGATGACTCTAAAAATGCTATAGGTTCATATTCTTATTAGATAATCCACTAATCCAGCAGTATGGTTAGGTTAAACCATCACACCTCAATGTGTGCAATTTTGAAGGATAATCTGCAAGAGGATGGATTTGATAAGGTTCATGAGAATGGTGGGTTGTTGGAGTAAGGGTGGTGGCTAAACGTTCGATGTGGTGTTGAAACAGCTGATGAGGTATCATCACGTTGTACGGTTCGGGATATCTAACACCTACGTTCGATTGGCGCGGGGAATAAATATGGCAGTTTGTCTTCTCTTTTCATCGGCTTCTGTTCTCCCGATCCGGCCTTTTCCCGAATGCAAATAGAAGAGGAAGCCGGCGGCAGGGAAAATAAGGCAGATCGTCTCGAGTAAAGGGTAGCCGGGGATTCGTGCTCGCCGATTTATATCTGGGGAAGAGCTGTTTCTCACAGCTGCCAACACGACTATGGTAATGGCACCGTCTAATCACAGGGAGGGTCCGCCACCCGAATCCCCGGAGAAACGACATCCGCCGTCTCACGCCCCCGTTCCGCAACCCTTCATCACACATTTACTGCTTCAGATTAGTATCGGGATTAGCCGAAACGGTAATCGGCCCGTTTCGAAAACTGTGTTTTCACCGGCGAGTCGTTGAACTCGCGGCGTTTTTCCGCAAGGCTCGGTGGCACGCCGTCGCCATGAGAATCTGCCGGCCGATATGAAACTACTATCAATGTTTGTGATTGGGGACTGATGGGATCAGTAATTCGATCGGATCACGATGCCGCTCCGATCCCCTAATACGGACTAATGCTCCCCCTCCTCGGCAGGTAATGCCCCCTCATTACCGATCCTCAAGGATCATGATCCGTCATGACCCCTTCTTCCTCGAGAGCATTGAGGACACCGTTTTATTTGAGGATACCGTTGAACGGGAAGAAATTTCCCTTTTGGATTCGGTAAATCACAAAATCATGGACTGACTCCTTTTAGAGCGTAGGACCGGCCTAATTGGAGACCCGCGGAATCGTCCTTTCGTTTCTTACCGACTTGCCATTTTCAATCTTCCATTTCAAACCCTCCGAGATCGACAGTTCTCGACCTGCCAGGGGCATTACCATAATTGAGGGAAGAGTAATTTTAATCCGTATAATCTCACTTCTTAGCAATACTATCAAAATCGACTATAGCACCTCTTCTATCCAGATAAAACACAGGCATAATCTTCTATATTAATAATAAAAATTAATCAATCAAACTTTACATGTTGAATATAAAAAAGGCAAAAAAAAGCATACATAAAACATATAAGAAAATTGCTTACCGTAACTATCCGCACTAACAACTGTAAAACAATGATAGCCAGTAACCAGCTAAAAGATTATCCAAATGTGGACCATTTTCTCTTATTCACACATTACTCCATGGCTTATCAAAATGTTTTTTAGATCTCCAGCTGAAGACGATCTTATTGTGCATGTATCTCGAAGGAGATTATGCACTTTTTGCTGGAAATTTTGAAAATGAGACGAAAAAACAAGAATAAGCCATAGAAAAATCCTATCTGGAAGTTTCTCTTTAATAAGGGTAAAAACAATACCGTTTAAAAAATTTTTCTTAAGAAAGTCTCAGTTTAACGCAATTAAATGCTGACATCCTTTAATATGACCCTAGAACAGTGTCCTGTCTCAATTGACTCTTACAACGAAAGCAGAATTTTCTTCAAAATTAGATCATCCTGGACCGAAAAAACCTCTTGTTTATGACACTTTAAACCAGCTTTAAAATCCTACCTGGAACTGGAAAATGGTCTACTACATCCTTCAATATTGCACAAGAAAAGTGTCCTGAATCGATTGACTCCAACGAAAGTAGAATAATCTTCTGAATTAGATCATCATGGACCAAAAGAAGCCTCTTGTTTTGATATAATAAACCAGCTTTAAAATCCTTCCTGGAACTAGAAAATGGTCTACGACATCCTTCAATATTGCACCTGAAAAGTGTCCTGTCTCGATGACTCTTCCAACGAAAGCATAATTATCTTCAGAATTAGATCATCATGGACCGAAAAAGAGCCTCTTGTTTATGACACTTCAAACTAGCTTTAAAATGCTTTCTGGAACTGGAAAATGGTCTACTCATTCCAGATTTACTGTTCTAAACTACAGCCAACATCTATGAGAAAATGAGACCAGAACCTCTTCAGGACTCCAGCTGGAGATGATCTTATTGTTCCTGCATGTTGAAGGGTAGTTTGATTCTTTCCGCTGAAAATTTTGTAATAGAAACGAAAAATGAAGAATGGGCCATGGAAAAATTCTCTCTGGATGTTTCTTTTTAATAAGGGATAAAACTGTAGTTTTAAAATTATTTCCTTTCCGAAAGAAAGTCTCAGTTTATGGCAATTAAATGTTGACATCTTTGATGATCTTTTTGTTCCTGTATGTTGAAGGAGAGTGTGATACTTTCCGCTGAAAATTTTGTAAATGGAAACGAAAAATCAAGGATAGGCCAGCTATAGAAAAATCCACTCTGGAAATTTCTCTTTAATAATGGTTAAAACAGTAGCTTTACAGTAATTTCTTTTTTTAAAGTTTATGGCAATTAAATGTTGACATCCTTTAATATTACCCTAGAAAACTGTCCTGGCTCGATTGACTCCAACGAAAGTAGAATTATCTTCAGAATTAGATCATCCTGGACCGAAAAAACCTTGTTTATGACACTTCAACTAGCTTTAAAATGCTTTCCGGAACTAGAAAATGGTCTACTCATTCCAGATTTACTGTTCCAATCTACAGCCAACATCTATGGGAAAATGAGACCAGAACCTCTTCAGGACTCCAGCTGGAGATGATCTTATTGTTCCTGCATGTTGAAGGGTAGTTTGATTCTTTCCGCTGAAAATTTAAATGGAAACGAAAAATCAAGGATAGGCCAGCTATAGAAAAATCCACTCTGGAAATTTCTCTTTAATAATGGTTAAAACAGTAGCTTTACAGTAATTTCTTTTTTTAAAGTTTATGGCAATTAAATGTTGACATCTTTGATGATCTTTTTGTTCCTGTATGTTGAAGGAGAGTGTGATACTTTCCGCTGAAAATTTTGTAATAGAAACGAAAAATGAAGAATGGGCCATGGAAAAATTCTCTCTGGATGTTTCTTTTTAATAAGGGATAAAACTGTAGTAATTTCTTTTTTTAAAGTTTATGGCAATTAAATGTTGACATCCTTCAATATTGCACTAGAAAAGTGTCCTGTCTCGATTGACTGTTGCAACGAAAGCAGAATTATCATCAGAATTAAATCATGCTGGCCCGATAAAAGCCTTCTGTTTATGACACTTTAAACCAGCTTTAAAATGCTTCCTGGATCTAGAAAACGGTCTACTCTTTCCAGATTTACTGTTCCAATTGACAACTATCATCCATGAGAAAATGAGTACAGATCCTCATTAGGATCAGCTGGAGATGATCTTATTGTTCCTGTATCTTGAAGGAGATTTTGATACTTTCCGCTGGAAATTTTGTAAATAGAAACGAAAAATCAAGAGTGGACCATAGAAAAATCTCTCTGGAAGTTTCTTTTTAATAAGGGTAAAAACAGAAGCTTTAATTTTTTTTTCTAAAGAAAGTCGTCTGAGTTTATGACAATTAAATGTTGATATCCCTCAATATCGCACTAGAAAAGTGTTTGTCTCAATTGACTGTTCCAACGAAAGCAGAATCAGAACCTTCCTGGAACTAGAAAATGGTTTACTCATTCAAGATTGATTTTTCCAATCTTCAGAAAGCTTCAAATTCCTCTAGGAAAACTTGAAAATTTAATAAATTTCTAGCAGAAACAAGATTTTTTGTTTATCGTAGTTTGAAGCTTGAACTCACGACTGTTTCCTTCTACCAAGGATGAAACTATCAAAATGCCATTCATCTTTGAATAAAAATCATCTTCACCCGAAAAATTTGAGGCCGAGATGGTGGTGCTGTCATAAACAAGAAGCTTCTTTCGGCCGAATATTTTCTAATTTTTAATCATTCTAAGGTGAGTTTGAAGCTTACTGTTGAGGAGATGGAAATAACCAATTATAGTGGACTCTTGTGTAGGTACAGGATTCGTAAGGATTCATTCCAACGAAGATTATCCTATTTTTAAACCACAATCCTTAACCATTTTAGACTTTCCATGAAGATTCTGATACGTTCTGCATAGATAGAAACAAATAGAAAATGACAAGACACGTTTTTTGGTTTTAGTAACGATTCCAGCATCCAACTACCATAAACTGAAAGCTCCCAACATTTTCTTACAGACATAATTAAAGGATTTTGAAGCACGCTGCTGTTGAGATGGGACCATTCAATAATGAACCAGTTTGTGGGGTCTTTTTTACTTTTTTGATTAGTGAATAATTCAGCATACCATGGCATAAACTTGGACCATAGGTTGAGAAGGATCTAATTTTCATGCTTCCCGAATTTTCATGCTTTCTGCTGGGTAGATGGGGTCAATCAATTGTGCAAGGTGGATCCTTTTTCTAGTAAAGGATTACTAATTTTTCCAGCTTTCATGGATCATAAACGAAGAGCTTATTTCGGTCGTAGATGATATACTTTCATGCTACCAAACCATTTCGGGCATCCTATGAAGATTCCGGTACGAACTGCTTGAATAGAAAGAAACAAGTTATCCTTAGAACGACGTAACTTTTTTTAATTTATAGAAAAAATTCTAGCATCCAATGACACTTTCTGCCTAGAGTAGTGAGCAAAAATTACCCTTCTCGATAGAATTTTGAAGGTTTCTGCTGAGTGAATAAAAACAAACCATAGAGAATATGAAGAACCTATTCAATGTCTAAGGTTATTAAGTATTCTTAGCTGTCTTAAACTACGATTTTCTTTGATCCAAAGATGACTTAATTTTCAAGCTATATCGTTAAACATTTCAGGCTTCTAAAAAGGATTTTGGTACTTTCTGCTTGAATAGATTGGAAGAAACAATTGTTTATTAATAGACTATACTTTCTAGGTGCAACTTGATCAAGTATCCCAGCTTGTAAATGCCGTAAAGTACGAGCATATATCAATCAGAAATGAGTCAACATTCTCGAGAGGATTTTAAAGGTTTTGGCTGAGGGAAAAAGAACAAACCAAGGAAAATATGACGAACCTTTCTGATATTTAAGGTTATTAAGCATTCCCAGCCTCATGCTGCCATAAACTGCGGTTTTCTATCAGCCAACGATCGTCCAGTTTTGATGCTACCATCGATAATCTATAATAATAAGATAATATTATATAATATTAAATTAGAAATAATATAAGATAATAATATCGATAATCTATAATAATCTATAATTCATCAATTTCGTGGTCCGCTTGACCAATTAATACATTACAATTAATTAAGGTTTTTAGTTGAGGTGAAAAAAGTTTGTGGCACGAGAGGGATTCGAACCCACGACCTTCGGCTAGACCGTGGTCCGCTTGACCAATTAATACATTACAATTAATTAAGGTTTTTAGTTGAGATGAAAGCTCAAGTGGTAGAGCAGCGGCGTATCTACCCGAAGATCGTGGGTTCGAATCCCGCTCGTGCCATTAACTTTTTTTCATCTCAACTAAAAACCTTAATTAATTGTAATAATCTATACTAATAATATATCGATAATCTATAATAAGCTTCTAGAAAACGTTTTAATACTTTCTTCTTGAGGAGATTGGAAGAAACAATTGTACATTAGTGGACTAGACTCTCTAAGCATTCCCAGCCTTGAGCTGTCATAAACTATGATTTTCTTTGAGCCAAAGATGATTTAATTTTCAAGCTAACATCTCTAAATATTTCATATTTCTTGAAAGGATTTTGTCACTTTCTGCTTGAGTAGATTGGAAGAAACCATTGTTTATTAATAGACTAGTCCTTATGACCATTCCCAGCCCCAAGCTGCCATAAACTGCGATTTTCTATCAGCCAAAGATGGTCTAGGTTTGATGCATCTATAATCTTATCAAGCTTTTAGAAAACGTTTTCATCTGCTTGTGTAGAATGGATGGCATGGAATGGTAATGAGGATACGAGGATATGCTCACCAGGCACTGCAGCTTGGTAAAGAAGTATCACGGCATTGACTGATGCTGCTACAATTTCATTCTCTAGGTTTTTTCGTAAGTTAGGTTAAATCTCCATTGTGCTGTTGTTTCACATTCGAAGATGATATGTGTGGCTGTTTCCTCCTCTTCAGTACACAATCTGCATATGGGATCATCGTTGTACATGCGCGTGTTGTGTACATGTTTTCTCAGATGCCAGGAGCAGATTGGAAGAAACGATTGTTTATTGGTGGACTGAACTTTCTAAGCATTCCCAGTCTCAAGCTACTTTTTCCTTTGAGCCAAAGATGATTTAATTTTCAAGCTAACATCGCTAACTGTTTCAGGCTTCTAGAAAGAATTTTGATACTTTCTGCTTGACCTTTTTACCATTCCTAGCCTCAAACTGCCATAAACTGCGGTTTTCTATCAGCCAGATGGTCACGTTTTGATGCTACCATTGATAATCTTATCAAGCTTCAAGAAAGGAATTTTCACCCTTTCTGCTTGAGAAAATTGGTGGTATGGTATGGTACTGAGGCTTGTAAGATGTGCTTACCAGGCAGCTTACTGGTTTATTTTAGTGTAGTTCAGTGAAATGGACTCAATCCTTCTTTTTAGAAGTATCAGGTCATTGACTGTCGCTGGTACAATTTCATTCCGTAGGTTTGTTTTCTTATGTTAGGTTAAATCTCCATTGAGCTGTTGTTTCACATTCGAAGATTATATGGGTGGCTGTTTCCTCCTCCTCATTGTATAATCTGCAGATGGGATCATCGTTATATATGCCCAAGTTGGATAGATGTTTTCTCAGATGGCAGGAGTAGATTAGAAGATTTTGTAGGTGCAGGATTATTAAGGATTACAGCCCCTAACTGCGTTAAAGTACGAGCATCCATCGTACCAAGATAATCTATTTTTGTAGTTATTGTTTTGATCCATCCAGTTGTTATTAAACATTGAGTAATCATAAATATTGATCCGGTCGCCGTTTAGGGTCGTAACGACCTGCAGTAGACTTTTAGAAAGGAATTTCGAAAACTCGAAACGCCTCTTCAATGAGAAAGTTTATGACGGAAGCGCGAATCGAAACGAGTATGGAGCTACTTCAACGAATAACTTAAAAGCCGTTTGAACGCCGGCGTTAAATTTAAGGCGTGGAGGTCGGCGGTAACGAACGCCTCGCTTCTTGACGGTTTCAAGCCCAAGTTTGAATCCACCATTGAAATATTTCATCCATGAAGGATTGGAATAGTCGGGTTGGAGACACGTGCCTTTGCATAGAAGAGTCGCTAATGCCGTGACCCCGCCTAAAGTCGCAAACTATGCTCTTTATTTGCATACTCATTCCGTATTCATGACTATTTCTCTTCGGGACGAGAGTAAACACATAACGTTTTTATCCCTCGTACTTGCCGAGATGGCATCCTTCTTTAAGTAATAATTCATTTGTGCCGCCCCTTTGCTTCCAATCTGGGCGAAAACCGGCGATATAAAAGCGATCTTTGGATCCAGCTTGCAACTTCTAAACCGTCGGGCGTCATATTCCATGCTCCCCAGGCTCAAAACGCATTTTACTATTTTAACATTAAAAAATATATGTTTCTTCAAATATACTTTGCACTGTAATTTCGATTTATTACACTTGGCCGCAGGTTGTCAATTATTGAGCATAACGCTTTATTAATTGACTCCGGTGACTAATGGCCCGCTGGCAATGATCAAGTGTGTTACAGCATTTGGTAACGTTAAAATCTCGTAAAACGGGGTTATCGACGATTAATCAATTCGTCAATTTCGAGACACCCTGTACATCAATCAACATTCTTCCAATAGCGTGAATCTAATATTTCTGAGATTTCAAGTCTCATTCGGTTGCGGCGGTTTAAGTACGGCATCGGGTCGGAAATTTAATTCCTCTTACCTGCAAACAAACTATATATTTATGGAGATGGATAATTTTATGTATATAAATATAAAAAAAAGATGTAGATAATTAAACAAGTTACATGATGGGTAGACGTAGGTGGAAATGTACTTAGTCATATGTTTAATTGTACAACATTAGCATAAAAATAAATAACTAGATAAATTGGGAAGAAGGGTGAACGAAGGATACATACATTGATAAATGGACGGTTAGACCTATCGATAAGCTGTTAGTTAAGGGGAAAAATACATACGGGAGGATAAATTATACCTTGATATACAGTAAACTAGATTGGTAGGAGACAAGAGAAAACTAAAAACGGGATAGACAGATAAGTAGATAGAAAGATAGATAGATAAATAGAGAAAGAGAGAGAACGTGAGTGTGTATGAGTGAGAAAGAGAGACCAAAAACAGTGATATGAGAGAAAATAAAAAAATTGAAAAAGGAGAGAGATACAAAGAAAAAGAGAGAGAAAGATAGAATGGTTGAAGGCGAGTTAGAGTGAAGAATATATGAAGAGAAACAGAGATGTAGAGTGACAAAGAGAGAGATAGATAGAGAGAGAGAGAGAGAGAGAGAACGAGCGAGAGAGAGAGAGAGAGAGAGAGAGAGAGAGAAAGAGAAGAAAGAGATAGGTCGGGAGACAAAAAAGAGAGATGTGAGAGAAAAAATAAAGATGTAAAATGGAAAAGGAGAGGGGTAAAAAGAAGAGAGAGTTAGAGAGAGGAGGAGAAATAAGGAGCAGGCGAGAGCGAGTTAAAGTGAGAAATATATAAGACGTAAGAAGAAATATAAGAGAAAAAAAAGAGATAGAGAGAGAACACAGAAAAGTGTGAGAGAAAAAGCCAAAAAGTAAAAAAGAAAGAAAGTGAAGAGAACGGGAGAAAGCGGGAGAGAGCTAGTGTGAGTAAAGAAAAAGAGAGACTTAAATAAACGAAAAAAGAGAGAAAAGGAAAAAATGCAAAATATAAATTGAAAGAAAAGAAGAACTAGAGATAAAGAGAGAAAGTAAGAGAAAGAGAAAGAGAGAGAGAGTGAGAAGGAAAAGATGGATAGAGAGGAATAGGGAGAAAGAAAGAGAGGAGAGACAGAAGGAGAAAAATGAGTGCGTGAAAGAACGAGGTAGAGAGAGAAATAGAGATAAATTAAAGAATAAAAAGGGAGATGTGGAGAGAGAACGAGATACAGAGAAAAAAGATACATTGAAAGAAAAAACGGAGAAAGGAAGAAAGGGTGAAGGAGAGACAAAAGAATTTTGGAAGGAGCGACAGATACGGGAAAAAATTAGAGAGAAGGAGCTTGAAAGAAGAATGAAAAGGAAAAAGGAAGAGGGAAAAAGTAGGAAATAGAAATGCAGAAAAATAAAAAGGGACAAAGTGATGAAAAGATAGGTAGAAAATAAGAAATAGGAGACAATGACAGTGCGAGGGAAGGAGCGAGAATGAGATATGGCGAAAGAGGGAGTGATACAGAGAGAGAGAGAGAGAGAGAGGGAGGGAGAGAGAGAGAGAGAGAGAGAGAGAGAGAGTGAGAGAGAGGATGATAGTATTAAATATATATAAAAAATTGGAGACAATTTATGCTGTCGCTCGGTAATGGTGGGCGTAAGGTTGTCGGCCTTTTTTTCAATTTAAACCCCCCCCCGTCGAAGAGGGCGAAAAGGAAAAAGGAAGTAAAGAGGAACCTGGAGGAAATTGAAAAGATGGAAGACCTGCGGCTTAGATCTGGTACCGATGCCTCATTACAGAAGTCGCCCTAATGGGGCACGACCCAATCCGACAAATTGCTCCTAATTGGTCGAATCACGACCCAATTTCCAGCCTTTTCTCGTCCGTTTGCCTTCCCGGCTACCGGAAGGGCCCACACACGGGTTTGCTGATTGCCCTCAACCAAATTGCTGTCCTTTGCGGTCGGACCTCCAACATTGACTCAATGGAAGCCGATGAAGCTCTGCGGCTTAGAAATCAAGTCCTCTTATACAACAATAATATTGCCGTTTAAAAGTCCCATAAGTTCCGATTCAGAGAATCAACAAAAAATTTTTGTGGAATTTACTTTGTAAGAAATATTTTGAATATCCTTTTTTTAAAGATACTTTTTCAATTAAGATCTTTTAGTCATTATTTTCTTCTAGGAATCTTATTTCCTTATAAATCTGTGTCATATACTATAAACTTCGATAAATGAACCCAACGTTTGTTTTTTATTCCATAATTTTCCATCAAATCTTTTATATTAACAGTTAAATAGCCTGAAAACCACAAAGGGACATGTTTTTTCCTAAAAGTCGTAAGAAACTCTTTTTAAAAATACCTTATCCAACATAAAACTGACTGCGTTACGAAAATAAAAGTCATCTTCCGCCCAGGATAAATTGATGCTGAAGATTTACATTGGGGAAACGTTCGAAGAACTTTGAGGTTTGACTTAACTCGAGATTTCTCACAATTAGTCGACAAAAATTAGCATTTTAACTAGCGAAATAATATCAGGTGGAATGACAGCCTTCTTTTTTACAGTTTCCGGCAGCTAACGCGTTAAAATAGTGCCCGATGCTATTTAGATCTCTATGAGTGTACAATTCAAAAATTATTTGTCATCATTGGCTTAAATTGCCCTAGGATGTTACTCGAACTAATGACAAAAATTATTTCCTATCAGCCTTCTCCAGATTTGTCAGGAAAATAAAAATAAAATTAAAAATAAAACCCTTAATATATCGTCCCAACAATGTCCAACAACCGAATAAGAAAATTGGTACTTTTCAATACCCCAATAAAACTCCTTTAATTCTAATTTCAAAAGCTGCGTATTATCAAAATGTCAATTTTTTTTAAAATATTTCCTACGCAGTTTTTAATCATTTTAAGATTGTTATGAAGATTTACCTGTTTACTTTTTCGCATACCAAAAATTCATATTTGTCACTTGACAACGTTTCTCTAATTTATGTTTTTCTAGGTTCTCCATTTCAAACGAGGGAATGTGGCATGTTCCATTGTTTGCACATTGAAATTTTATATTCTCAATTTAAAAAAAATCAGGTTGAAAGAATTATTACATAGAACTATATGTATATATCGTCAGTTCAATATGTCCTTCATAAATATTTTGCGATTTCTTCTTGTACTTGGAAGAGTAAAGAAAAGTTAGGACGATACCGATCATCAGGGTCTGTCAGACGAGATTCATCTTTCCAACATCTTCAGTGGTACATTTTTCGTTTATTTTAAATTTATTGTCTCAACGGCTAGAGACATACACTAAAAAGGCGTTTAGATATTAAAAAAAAAAAAAAACTAACACATGGGGAAACACACGAAAACAGAACTGAAAATATCAGCCTTGTGAAACTTAAGTTTGATCTTTTTCCGGTAAATTTGGCCTTCTTTATAAATGCTGGTCACGCCTTATATTTTTGACATTTTCAGTGGTAGATCTATCGCTTCTTTTTACTTCATTTATTTTTATTTATTTTTTGACTATCGAAATTTGATTTGTCGAAAAATATACACGTCGTGAAAGCTGCTATGAAGGTAGTGGAAAGCCGAAACGCGTCGAAAAGAACAAAAGAGCTATATAGACTGATCAAAATAACCACAAACGACCAAACATCAGGTATCATCAGATGGATATGTACTTAAAAATAGACCTTTTGAGGATCCCGACCATTTTTATATACGCGTTTCATCTTTCCAACATCTTCAGTGGGGTGCTTTCATTTAATATCAGTTTATTATCTTACGGGACAATATACCTCTCGGGAAAAGAGGTCTTTGATTTGTCAAAACTTATGTACGTGCGTGAAAGTATAAAAACTGCTCTGAAGTTGGGAAAAAGGCTAAACCCGTCAGAAAAATCAAAACAGCCATAATACACTAACCAAAATAACCACAAACCACCAAACTAAAATAGTAACATCAGGTAGGTAAATACTTAAAAATATCTAAACGTTTATTTTTATTTTCGAGGGGTAAAGAAAATTGTGGTCAATTCCCATCGATCTGGTCTAACACAGGCGATTTATCTATCCAACATCATCAGTGGTGCCTCTATTATTTAATTGTAATTTATTATCTTACAGTAATTACTTATCTTACTTATCGAAAAAAGCCGTTTTTGATTTTTCAAAAATGTACATGTACGTGAAACCTACAAAAACTGCTTTATTGGTGGTGAAAAACCCATGCACGTCGGAAAAACCAATACAGCGAGGATAGACTGACGTAAAAGCCACAAATGATCAAACTAAACGAGTATCATCATGTAGGTAAATAGTTAAACTATTTAGATGTATCCTTTCATTTTCGTGGGGTGAAGAAAAGTTTGGTTCCGATCATTCTGGTCTGTCAGAGGCGTTTCATCTTCCCCACACCTTCACTACTGCATTTTTCATTTAATAACAATTTATTATCTTACCGGACTATACAACTCACGGAAAAAGACGTTTTTGATTTGTCAAAAAATATACGCGTACGTGAAACATATAAAAACTGCTCCGAAGTTGGCAAAAAACCATATGCGTCGGAAAGATAAAAAAAAACAGCTCGAATAGACCAATAAAAAAATAAATAAATAAACCCACACAACGACCAAACTAAAATAGTACAATCAGGTAGGTAAATACTTAAATTATTTAAACAGTTTTTTATTTTCGTGGAGTAAAAAAAGTTTGGTTGATTCCAATCATTCTGGCCTGTCAGATGCGTTTCACCTTCCCAACATCTTCAGGGGTCGTTCTTTCGTTTCATATTAGTTTATTATCTTATTAGACTATAAATGGACTTTCGGAAAAAGGGATTTTTAGATTTGCCAAAAAATATACACATACGTGAAACCCTTCAAAAACTGCTTTATAGGTGGTGAAAACCCATACACTCATCTGATAGGCCTAAACAGCTCGAATAGACCAATTAAAAAAAAAGATTAAACTAAAATTGTATCATTCGGTAGGTAAATACATAAATTATTTTGAAATTTTTCTTTATTTTCGAGGGGTATAGAAAAGTTTGGTAGATTCCGATCATCCTGATCTGTCAGACACGTTTTATCTTCCCAACAACTTCAGTGGTACACCTATTGATTAATACCAATTTATTATCCCACCGGACAATATACTTCTTGAAAAAACACGTTCTTGATATATCAAAAAATATACACGTACGTGAAACGTATAAAAACTGCTCTGAAGTTGACGGAAAATCTAACTGTCGGAAAGACCAAAACAGGTAGAATACACAAATCAAAAAATAACCACAAACGACAAAATTAAAAGAGTGCCATCATGTAGGTAAATAGTTAAAATTAATTAGACATTTCTTTATATTTTTGAGGGGTAAAAAAATATTTGGGCGATTCCAACCATTCTGGCTTGTCAGGGGCGTTTCATCTTCCCAACATCTTCAGTGGTCGTTCTTTCGTTTAATATCAGTTTATTACCTTACTAGACTATACACCTTTCGTCAAAAGACGGTTTTGCAACAAAAAAAATACACAGTATAGACCAGTCAAAAAAACAAAAACGTCCAATCTTAAAGTGTATCATCAAGTAGGTAAATACTTAAATTATTTAGATGTTTCTTTTTATTTAGTGGGGTGAAGAAATTTTGCCGATTCCGATCATTCTGACCTGTCAGAAGGGTTTCTTCTTCCCAAAATCTTCATTACTGCACCTTTCGTTTAATATCAGTTTATTATCTTACCGGACTATATACCTCTCGGAAAAAGACATTTTTGATTTTCCAAAAAAGTATACACGTAAGTGAAACGTATAAAATCTGCTCTGAAGTTGGCTAAAAACCTATGTGCGTCGGAAAGACCAAAACAGGTACAATACACAAATCAAAAAATAACCACAAACGACCAAACTAAAAGAGTATCATCATGTACGTAAATAGTTAAAATTATTTAGACATTTCTTTATATTTTTGAGGGGTAAAGAAATATTTGGGCGATTCCGATTATTCTGGTGGTCGTTCTTTCGTTTAATATCAGTTTATTATCTTACTAGACTATACACCTTTCGTCAAAAGACGGTTTTGCAACAAAAAAATACACGTAAGTGAAACGTATAAAACTGCTCTGAATTTGGCGAAAAATCTATATGCGTCGGAAAGGCAAAAAATACACACACAAAAAAAACAGCTCTTATAGACCAATCAAAAAAACAAAAACGTCCAATCTGAAAGTGTATCATCAAGTAGGTAAATACTTAAATTATTTAGATGTTTCTTTTTATTTAGTCGGGTGAAGAAATTTTGTCGATTCCGATCATTCTGACCTGTCAGAAGGGTTTCTTCTTCCCAACATCTTCATTACTGCACCTTTCGTTTAATATCAGTTTATTATCTTACTAGACTATACACCTTTCGTCAAAAGACGGTTTTGCAACAAAAAAAATACACGTCAGTGAAACGTATAAAACTGCTCTGAATTTGGCGAAAAATCTATATGCGTCTGAAAGGCAAAAAATACACACAAAAAAAAACAGCTCGTATAGACCAATCAAAAAAACAAAAACGTCCAATCTGAAAGTGTATCATCAAGTAGGTAAATACTTAAATTATTTAGATGTTTCTTTTTATTTTAGTGAGGGGAAGAAATTTTGTCGATTCCGATCATTCTGACCTGTCAGAAGGGTTTCATCTTCCCAACATCTTCATTACTGCACCTTTCGTTTAATATCAGTTTATTATCTTACCGGACTATATACCTCTCCGAAAAAGACATTTTTGATTTTCCAAAAATGTGTACACGTAAGTGAAACGTATAAAATCTGCTCTGAAGTTGGCTAAAAATGTAAATGCTAAATGGAAAGGCCAAAATGAGTCTAACCAAAAACGACCAAACTAAAATTGTATCATCCGGTAGGTAAATACTTAAATTATTTAAACCAAAATAGCGTGCATAAGGAGAACAAAATGATCAAAAATGACCAAAAAGTAGGTTCACCGCCGTGCGCACTAAAATAATAAGGAAATAATATTTTCAAAAATCAGAGACACGTTCAAAAAGGTATTTTATTTTTAAAAAATTTTGTTTTAGTGTTGAATTATATTTTGCATTGAAGTTTTACAACAAATGTTAAGTAGTTGTTTGACTTATTAATTTTATAATTTATCGCCATCCTTGTGTTGGTTTTGTGCGTTTCAAAGACGTTTCTATTACCGCTTTCTCACGCGCGGATCATGTAAATTACCGTTAATGTTTACGACGTGTTTAACATTTCCCGATCTCAGCATTCGAAACGAGTTAAAAAGTCTCAATTTCACAACGATCTTCGGCTCGTCGGATCGATTCGGACTTTCGCCGTGACAACGGCCAGGAAAAGCGACATCCCCAGACGCGAAAAGCCCGCATAAAAAGCCAGCCTTCAACACTTGTAATAAACGACGTTTATATTTATACGAGGCGATAAAAAACAATTGCATAAGACGTAAATGCAAATCTAGAGGCGACTTCCTCGAACGGAATGCAAATCGCAGGCGATAAACGAAAACAGCCGGCAAAACCGTGATGATTAAAGCCTTTATTTGGCCGTTATTACGATTAGGAGAGATGATTCCCCTCAAGGCTGTCGCCTCGTTCAGCCTTGTTCCAGTGTTAATTACCTAAGCCATTACAGGCTCCGGGAACGGTTTTGTCCAGTCACTCCATTTGTCCCAGGAGGATCTCCATTAAAAGAAATAACTCAGTCCGGCCGGGACGAGCCCGCTCTCACGGCATGCAAAAATTCGTGTAATACCGGTCACATTTGAGATTCGATCCGTAATCAACGAGGACGTCGATTGTCACAGCGGCTGGGCCTAGATCAGCGTATCTGGATGAAGACATTAGTCCTTTTAATTGTTTCGATTGTCTCGGTGCCGGGCTTTTGTCTTACTTGCGACATCCGAGTGATCCAAACTGTTAATAGGTTTCACGAGGAGAGAAACTGTCTGAAGTCACATTCCTCGCATAGCTCGATCGAGTTTCACAGCTACTTTCAATCTGGGCCTTTGTCAAACGGACGAACGTCTTTGAGTTGATGACGATCTACCTGTCACATCAAAAATATTCAATTTGATTATTAAAATATATAGTTATTGTTTATTTGGAGATCGTGAGATGCGGTCTGGTGTGACGTAGGTTTTAGAAAAACATTTTCTTTATCTTCATAACGTTTCGATCTTTATTGAGATCATCATCAGGGCTCAAAGTGTTTGTTTTCCGTGCAGATGTGTCATTCTTGTCTGTCATGAGGACTCTCAAAACGACATACAAGAATGACACATCGACACGGAAAGCAAACACTTTGAGCCCTGATGATGATCTCAATAAAGATCGAAACGTTATGAAGATAAAGAAAATGTTTTTCTAAAACCTACGTCATACTAAGACCGCATCTCCCGATCTCCAAATAATCATTACCTAACGGTCACTAAACACCACACAAAAAAAATACTAGGTCGTTTCAAATCTCTTTGTGCATAAATTAAGTTTTATTTAAATTTCAGTGTAAAATGTATACAAGAAAATTATTCTCCAAAATACAGGGTGTTCGGCTACTCGTGTTACAAATTTTGCCGGTAGATTCTACATTCAAAATAGAACCAAACATTTCAATTAACTAATACATTTTAAAAAGGATAGTTCCTACTCACAGTAAGTTGTTTTGCAACGATCCGGATTTCGAGCCTTTTAGCTCATCATCAGGTTGAAGGACTTCTACAACCACGTCTCTCGACATGAATTGCCAAAGTGAACCGGTGATACCTCCGCCAACGCGACGTTCCAATTATCAGCTGATTTTTTTAATGACGCTCAATTTGAACGTGCGNTCTCTCTTTCTCTCTCTCTCACTTTCTTTCTATCGATATCTCTTTCTCACTTTCTCTACTCTTTCAATCTCCTTTCTCACTCCCCAGATCTCACAATTCTCTCTCTCTCTCTCTCTCTGCTTGGCTGCTGTCCTCTCTCTCTCTCTCTCTCTCTCTCTCTCTCTCTCTCTCTCTCTCTCTCTCTCTCTCTCTCTCTTCTTTTGCTTTCTGAAAATACAGTACTAGGAAATCGATGGAACTTACTAATTAATTCTTCATGTAACTTTCTTCTATATACATGATTAATGAACTGTAACATAATTTCGATAATAATTAATTACTTCAAGTGTACTGTATTTTAATATTTAATCAGATGTAAAAGGACATAATGAAAAATATAAGATTGAAAGGGTTATATCATTTAAGTTTATTCAGAGTTATTTAACTATGACAGTTGCGGAAGTACTAATATTTTCAGGCCATCCCAGTGCTAGTTCGTGTGCGCGTGGGCTTTTAAAATGAGGATAGTTAGGATTGTGTTAGTTCAAATTTATAGTTTATAAGCAGGTGGAATATTTATCGAGTATCGCCTTGTTGTTTATATGGTCCGATTAATTCACAATCTGCAAACTGGCACTGTTTGTTTGTGGGACACGACTCAGCCGCGTCTCATCGTCTGTCCACGACGCCCCGTGCCTCGGCTCGTTAATAACAATCCGTTGCGACTCGGCAAGATAAATCGCCGGCGGACAATTTACTGTTTATTAAAAAGGTACATCCGCACAAATCGGATTTATGGCCGTTTGAGACGTCCACGGCAAAGGGCGTACGTTCCCACAGGCATCCGAGTTCGAAAATATTCGATTCCTCTCATTCCACCCGGCGGCAAGGGCTATTTTCAAAATGCAAACGCCAATTTAAAATTAAAAAACTGCCCTTCAGGTACTGAGTAGCCATTCATATTGACACATTACTAATTAATTATATATTTTTATTTACCTGTCATCATTAAGTTTCAAATTAAAACCAACTGCAAACAGTACTATTCACTCACCCAAAATCTGATTCACCATTTGTGTAACAAAACTGAACTTTACTATCTCATAAGGTGGGAGGGAAAACTCATAAGGTGGGGTTGAGATAGGAAGTTGATGTCCGAGTGGATCGAAGTCACGATAGCTCAAGTGGTAGAGCAGCGGCGTATCTAGCCGGAGATCGTGGGTTCGAATCCCACTCGTGCCATTATCTTTTTTTCATCTCAACTAAAAACCTTAATTAATTGTAATGATTTAATTGGTCAAGCGGACCACGAAATTAGTGAATTTAAATAAATTCTATTTTATGTGAACAAATTGAAGGCAATACTTTCTCCCTTTAGAGTACTATTGTGAAAGAGAGAGAGTGAGAGAGAGGAACAAAAAAGTGAGAGAAAAAGATAGAGTGAGAGGGAAAAGAGGAAGAGTGATTAAGAACAGAGAGAAAAAACGATGAGACTAGAAATACTGTTGCGATTGGGAGGATCATACAGAAAGACAGAAAACAGGAAGAAATAGAAACAAAGGAGAGAGGATGAGAGAGAAAAAATAACGGAGTGAAAACAAACGATTGTAGATTAGGAAAATTGTTACGATTGGAAGAGTGATATAGAAAGACAAAAGATAAAAGAAAGGGAGAAAGAAAGTGAGGGAGGGAGTAAAAGAGAGAGAAGAAATCGAGGGAAAAGAAACAATCGTGAGATTAGAGGAACGTGTGAAACAGAAAGACTGAAAAAGAAAGAGAAAGTAAGAGAGGAAGTGAGAGAGAGAGAAAGAAGAAATCGAGAGCAAGGAAACGACCTTGAGTTTTAAAAAATGTGTGAAACAGAAAGAAAGAAAGAGTGAGAGAAAGAATGTGAGAGAAGGAGCGAGAGAGAGAGAGAGAGAGAAGAAATTGAAAGAAAGTAAACGGTCGTGAGATTAGAAGAATGTGTGAGACAGAAAGAAAGAGTGAGAAAGTTAGAAAGAGGGAGCGTTAGTAGATAGATAGATAGTTAAAGAGAGAAAGAAAAGCGAGAGAAAGGAAACGATCGTGAGGTTAGAAAAATGTGTGAAACAGAAAGAAAGAAAGAGTGAGAGAAAGAATGCGAGAGAAGGAGCGAGAGAGAGAAGAAATTGAAAGAAAGTAAACGTTCGTGAGATTAGAAGAATATGTGAGACAGAAACAAAGAGTGAGAGAGATTGAGAAAGTGAGAAAGAGAGAGCGTTAGTAGATAGATAGATAGTTAAAGAGAGAAAGAGAGAGAAAAAGAAAGTGAAAATGATTTATATAGAGAGGGAGAGAGTGACCGAGAAAGAGAAACACAAAAAAGAAAGAGAGAGAAAAACAGTGAAAGAGAGTGGAGTGAGTGTGACAGAAAGATTAAGAACCGAAATGAAGAAAGACTGAAGATTGAGAGAGAGTGAGAGAGAGAGGCTGACAGAAAAAACGCTATTGTTACCTCCATATTACCAACACACTCTTGATTAGAATATCAACCAGCAACTAGGAAAGTTAGTAGGTAAGATCATAGGTTGTTTTCTACTTACATCAGAAAGTTCATTGATAGGTATATGGAAAGGACTTTAAAAAAGTTGGACTTTTATAAAATTTCCCCCAGATTCTTCAATCAATCCGTCAATGTTATTGGGTTCACAAAAACCGATTTGGTAATTTTAAATTTTGATGAGTCATTAAGTTGCCAATATTTCCCACGGTCAAAAAGTGCGTCGAATCAACACACGACCCTCGGAGTGAGATTAAAATGGAGGCGTGAATCGGCCGAGAGGGCCTCGTAAACAATAGGCGGTCATTACTGGAAGTAGATCGAAATTACGTCTGACGGATTTCTCACGATGGCACTTTTGATACAAATCGGTTGCCCGGCCAGGGCGGAAAGGACAATGGAGGGCATGCATCTCCATTACATAATGGAAAGGTGGGCGTCTCAATGGGTGTTATTACATTACGGGGAACCGGCAATAACGTCCGGCTATCTCACGGCCTCCTCCGACTCTCTGTTTTTGTCCCCGGGTGTATAAAAACACCGTCAAGAGGGGGGACTTTTCGAACTGTAATTAAAACTTTACGAACTGGGAGAACCGCCCTTTTTAATCGGGAATCCGGCCGTGAAGCACGAAGTCCTCTGTCACATGAGCGATTCTGGTCTAAGAACGACTTTTAATTGGATTCACAATAAAAATCAACATAAGCTTCCTAGTTGGACAGGGAAGCTTTCCTGTTTATTTGCAGTATGTGAGATACTACGTGATCAGAAGTCAAATCAAAATCGATTGACGTTGGTATCATTGCCTGGTTGAACTTGAGACTAGTACTAGTATGATGATTTTTTTTGCAGATAGGTAACATGGTAAATAGGTTACAACAAAATTAAAAACAAGATGAAGAAAATACCAATTGATATGACGCCAATGAAACTAAAATGTTGTCTGGTTAATTAATACGTAATAATAAAATCATCACCATCACTTCGTAGGCGATCTCGCGGCCATCGTATCTTCAGTCGGCGAAGAGGGTTCGAAGGAATTTGTCGGGGTTTCTAATGTGCTGATCTGCGGCCATGGTATACAGATGGTTCCAAAAAACAACTAAAGAACAGAATCGGGTGTATTTTGTACAAGCATATGATCAATGAAACTCATTAGTACACTTCGGTCTTCCACACAGAAATACATGCCATCGATACGTGTGCCCTAGAAAATCTTAAAAGAGGTTACACTGCCAATAAAATCCTAATGATAGCCAAGCAGCTACTAAATCATTAACAGGTAAACAATCACATCAAATTTGGACATGCATCCAAAATCTCCAAAACCTGGGGAAACACAACAACCTGATGATACCTTGAGTGTCAGAGCGGAGAGGAATTTTGGGTAACGTAAAAGCAGACACGCTGGCCAGAGAAGGATCTGCAAGATCATACCTAGGCCCCGAACCTATATTTGGGATAACCAAAACAAATAACCGTCCATTACGGAATGGATCCAAATAAATCAAAAGGAGAAGTGTATGAACTCTCGGGTCGCTAGGCACAGTAGACTTATGCTAAACAACCCTCACAAAGACTGGCAAACTGCTGCAGTTGAAGAGGGCCAGTCTCTTATGAGTGATATAACTATTAACAGGTCACTGGCATCTGAGAAAACATTTACACAACATGTGAGAAACAGCCATCCATATCATCTTCGAATAGGAAACAATGACCCAATGGAGACATAACCTAGCATACAAAAAAACACCCGGGGAATGAAATTGAAGCACCGACAGACGATGACCTAATACTTCTGAGAAGAAGGATTGAGTGACTGTACTGTTGTAGTTGTGTAGGATAGTAGATGCTATTATTGCCATTTGAACTAGGAAACTAGGAAGGTACAATAAGCCAGATGGATGCAGTGCCTGGGGAGAACAAACCCCGCTTCCTAGTATCTTCCATCCACCATCATCATGCCTTGGCTCCTTACAGAGAGCATGTATGCAAACTTCCGAATTTACGAATGGTTCTCCATAAGTAGTGTCTTTATGGCCGATAGCGAAATATTTACAAAACTACCCGATTTACCCTAATTTAGTGTAAATTATTAATAAATCACAAACCCCGCTTCGTTGTATCCCCATCACCATCACCAGGTAAATCAGAACATTAGTCAAGAAGGCAAGAGCTCTGTATCTTATCATACTAAACTGACGCTTCAGTCGTACGTGAGGATTCCACGTCAGACGTTTGCCGATGTAAAATCCGATCTGTACAACCAAAACCTTATCCGCAGTTGGGGAATTATTACTGGGTGGAAAGTTACAAGAGAATTGTTGTATTATCATTGTTGGCGGATGTATAGGAATATTACCTGTGTACACCGTTGATACTGCGGGGGCCAGAACGCTACCTTGAGGAAGCATCAGCGTGTATTGGTAAATATGCAGGTAATTGCCTTCGATGATGAAATTAAAATTACAATTGCTAAACCAGTAGGTGTAAGTAAAGTTTTTCTTAAACAGTTTTCGGAAATTATTGCGCTCAATTGCTTATAAAAACTCTTCCTATAAAAGGTCCTTCTTTAGCGTGGATCTCAAATTTTGTTTCTCGTCCAATAGTGACACCTAAAAGTTTAATACTTGGCGGAAAGGCGGATATCCATTTATCTTGACGACTGGGGGAGTCCTCATATTCATCTATACCTTTAACATAGTCATATTGCTTTTTTCATTCGCCAATCCCAGCTTTTTCTTTGTAAACACCACCTGCTTGCAGGATTACGGTTAAGTCGTCTATATAAGCAACTGTGAGGAGGCCACGGGCTTCGATATCATACAACAGTCCGTTAAATATGTAATATGGACTATAGAAAAGGTCCCAATACAGATCCCTGGGTGACACTCATTGCCAATTCCTTATGGCAATGTAGGCTTGCATCTCCGTATATTGCGGACCTATCTTGTATTCACATTTGTGCTACCTCCGGGAAAGCTCTACTTTTCAATTCTTCTAATACCCCGGCTACCACTTGCAGTCAAATGTCTTGTATGTCTAGCTGAAGTTCTGCAACATACTTAGCTTTGCTAGTGCTTAGCACTTTTAACATTAGCAGAAAAGCGTTCACAGTGCTTTTGCTTTGCATGTCTCCTTACTGACTGTGGTGTAGGGTACTTCCGGACGATATGCTTATCCGGTTTAAGATAGTCCTCTAGTACTAGTTGGGTAACCCAGAGAACAACCACCGTTCCCCTGAGACGCTCCAGTTCATGGTATGTCTCGAACAATGGCACCACGAGGAAGCCGACGTTTGGGTTAGAATCCCGGAACAGTCCGTGCAATTTTAACTGAAAATAATAAGAAAAAATATTCCAAGTGGTTTTGGCTCTTCGTCCGTGAACCAAATGAATATTAAACTATACTGAATGGTTTTCACATTTCTCATATGTCTTAGTTCTCGTGGTGTTCTAATGCCTGAAATATTAAACGAAAGGAGGCATTGGAATACAGGGGCTTTTAACGTTTGTAACAAAGTTACCTAATGGCCTTTAGATAAGTCTGTAATAAGCAATTATCTATTTACTATTTTTTTTAATATCCAACTTCTAAAGAGGTTCGTTGGACAAATATAAGCGAGATTAGTTTTAGGACAATTGGTGATAAATTTTGTAAAAGGATTTTGAGAAATTTCTAAACATAGAGCTATTGTCTTCATCTGAAGTTGAGTCTAAAACAGATTATCGTTGTAAAATGAGATTGCGTCAAAATCAATCACAAAATTGAGATATCGCTGATCTCTGGTCGTGTTCAATTGAAGAGAAGGGTTCAAAGACCACCGTCCTGTCCCGAGGAGTATACTCTTTCATCAAAAACCAAATAGACTCCGAGGCAAAACTACTTTGTTTCCTTTCGCTCATCTTAATCTTCTCTAATGATAGGCCTACGTTTAACTGGCTCAAATGTTCTTTCAAAATCTTAGATAATTAGAACCCATTGCATTCCCATGCCATATGGCAGTTTATTACAAGGCGATACAGAAAATGATCAATTGTAATATTTTCTAAAAAAAATTCTAAAAGGTAAAAGGGGGTGGGTGTATTTAGTGGATTTGTTGACATAACCTCATCTGTCTGAGCGTCCTGGAGCGGGACGAGGCGGGCCCATCCATCAAGGAGGTGATTCGACAGAAAATGCTCCGAGCCTCCCTTTAATTAGAGTTGCAGGAGGAATCCATATAGAGATCCTCCG
Organism: Cimex lectularius; assembly: GCF_000648675.2. Classification (NCBI taxonomy): domain Eukaryota; kingdom Metazoa; phylum Arthropoda; class Insecta; order Hemiptera; family Cimicidae; genus Cimex; species Cimex lectularius. Next base: position 1,186,944 of record NW_019392781.1, read on the forward strand.
GGTCAAGAGAGCCTGCGAACCATTTAGATCCGCCTATTACCATTTCTGCACTTTTATCATTTAGATTTTTCCCAACGCTTCCGACGTTGTTGAGATATTTGCGAACCGGGGTGAAGGCTAATTGAGAAAACATGCGAACCCGAGATGATCTGGCTCTAAATGCCTCTCATAAATTGCAAGCCGTGCCCTTGAAGATGTTATTTAACAACACATTTTGTTTGTTTTTAAACAACTGATCAACTTTTAAACCACTGAATTGTTTAAATTTACCTACTTGTGGTAGAAACGAATCCATTATTTTAAAGTCAGAATACAATTTTGTTTAACTTTACTATTAACCCAGAACCGCTACATGTGCTCATTATACCTAGTGGATCTCTCATTGACGAGACGAAAATGATTGGAGTCTTTCAAGGTGACATTTTAAATCCTTTCTTATTTATACTGTCCCGGCGAGTTGAAACTGTCGTAGAAATTAGATTCCCAGCCTTTCCAATGAACCTTTCAAAGGTTTTATATTAAAATAAAATCTTTACACCAGATTTACATTTAAACATTTTGTGTCCGCCTATTTTCGCTTCAAACTGTAATATTAAGATAAGCAATTTGTCGGATAAATATTTTGTGACCATGCAAAGTGTATTTATGATATTTTATGGTAATAATAGTATACAGGGTGAATTGCTACTCGTGCTACAAACTTCTCCAGTAGATTCTTCACCCTAAAATGAACAAAAAAGTTCATATTGTCCATGGTCCGATTCTCAACCATTTCAGAGTAATTTCGCTTTTTATCGATTTTGAAAGATATCACGTCCTGGCGTCGGAAAATCGTGATATCTTTTAATCTAAACATTTCTCTTAAAATCTATAAGCACCGTTGAAATCCCCGTTAATTTTTAGAGAGAATCAAAATCATAATTCCATTGAAATTTTTTAATTTAATTTAATGCCCATTTAGTATGTAATGCTTAAGAAGTTTACAAACAGCTAGAAGGTCAAGGAAGAAAGACCCAAACGTTTTGCCACCTTCATCTTCTTATTGAAAAATTAACGGGGATTTCAACGGTGCTTATAGATTTTAAGAGAAATGTTTAGATTAAAAGATATCACGATTTTCCGACGCCAGGACGTGATATCTTTCAAAATCGATAAAAAGCGAAATTACTCTGAAATGGTTGAGAATCGGACCATGGTCAATATGAACTTTTTTGTTCATTTTAGGGTCAAGAATCTACTGGTGAAGTTTGTAGCACGAGTAGCAAGTCACTCTCAAACATTAGCAATCCTTGAACCACCATTTTTTCTCTTTTTGTCATCAACATCTTGGTCTCACAACCACTAAATAAGAAAATGACGAGTGCGTTGGAAGCGTTATTAAATCAGGTAGTTTTCCTCAAATTTGCTGCCTTCTGAGACTAAAATTAGAAACTCTGGATTACTTTATACACTTTCCGATTTACACAATTTTCCACTCTTTTTGTAGTTCTGGCTGAAATAAAACACAAAAAATTAGCCCAAACATTTTGCCACCGTCATCTTCTTATTGAAAAATTAACGGGAATTTCAACGGTGCTATTAGATTTTCAGAGAAATGTTTAGATTAAAAGATATCACGATTTTCCGACGCCAGGACGTGATATCTTTCAAAATCGATAAAAAGCGAAATTACTCTGAAATGGTTGAGAATCGGACCATGGACAATATGAACTTTTTTGTTCATTTTAGGGTGAAGAATCTACTGGAGAAGTTTGTAGCACGAGTAGCAATTCACCCTGTATTTTCGTACAGTTTCTTTATATATAACTACCATTCATTACAGCAATCTATCCTTCTGAGTAGAAACTTGCTATCTCAAGGTAAATTAAGAAAAAACTTATTTACTAAATATTTTTTTAAATTGTTTTACATGTAACCTATACAGATTAGTACACATATTAGAAATGTGATGACAGTACGTTTTATCCACGGGCACAGTACTAACACTAATACCTGCACTCGGAGGACATATGCCATGAGAAGCCATGGCACTCAGTAGGGATAGAGGAGGCCATAGTCGATTGAGTTTGAGGATGTGCAGAAAGTATAGTGCGGGCTCGACAAGTAGGGTTAAGATTGAATCGGGAACGGATCAATTCTGTGTACCTGTCAGTGTTGTTGATGGTGAGGTTAGTGATGTAGGAACTGTGACGATTTGTCCTAAGGACTTTTGAATAGAAGGATTTCGCTGAAGGCTTGGCAGAACTTGGTATGTCCAAAGTGGTCTTGGTAGGGACTTGTATAAGGTTAGTTGACTGTCAAGGCGGGTTTCGGTTGTAGAAATCTGCATACCGTCCATGTATTTGGTTTAGTTGAAGTCTCTTAATTCTTGGGGGATTCCATTCTCGTTCGTCAGTCTCATTTCTAGATATATTCCTAAGTATTTGATTCGAATTGAAATCGATATCTCTTTGTTATTGATGTATAGTGAATAACTAAGTATATTTTTCTTCATTCAGTCTCGTCCATTGTCCTTTGTGTACCAATCTTCGATAAGCTAAAGGCGTTTCTAGGCGTTGGAGGTGGCTTGGCAAGGATTCAAGTTTGAGGACAAAATTGCCGATTCGTGCGCGTTGATGATAGTTTTATTCCTGAAATACAGTGAATTTTCTTACATACTATATACTTGATATATCTAAAACATACATAGTTTTGCCGAGTGTTACATAAACTTTGGTTGGGGAGGAAAAATTACTGTTTATTTATTTTTGTTTTGTTTTTTAACTTAATTATTGCGAAATTGCTTACATGCTTTTTACCTAATGTTTCTATAACTGCCTAACCACTCAGCCACGTGGACTTCTTACTCCCAGACACACTGTTGGCGACAGTGTTAGGTAAACATTTGTTGGGGAACAACTATTTCCCCTTTTTACAATTGTTTGCGTTTTTTGCTAAGTTACTGTAAATTTGCTGGCATATTTTGTACCTAATATATCTATAACTTAGCCTCACGGTAGCGGCGGCGGTTCCCTTATATCCTGGAGTCAGTGTTGCCAGCAGTGTTACATAAACATTGGTTGGGGAGGAAAAGTTTCCCTTTATTTATTCTGGATTGCTTTTTTGCTAAATTACTGTGAATTTTCGTACATATTTTGCACCTATAATATACCTAACCACTTGGCCACGCGGAAACCCCTGACTTTGTGGATTCAGTGTTGCTAACAGTGTCACATAAACTTTGGTTGGGGCGGAAAAGTTTCCCTTTATTTACTCTTAATTGCTTCTTTGCTAAATTACTGTGAATTTGCTTACAAATTTTGTACCTAATGTACCTATAACATACCTAACCACTTGGCCACGCGGACCCCCTCGATTCGTGGTGTTGCCAGCAGTGTTGCATAAACTTTAGTTCGTGATGAAAAATTTCCCTTTATTTATTCTTGATTGCTTTTTATAACTAAATTACAATAAATTTGCTGGAATTTTTTGTATCCAATAACTATAACATGTCTAACCACTCGACCATGTGGACTCCTCACTTTTTGGAATCTGTGTTCCCAACGTGTTACAGAAACTTTGGTTCGGGGTGAAAAATTTCCCTTTATTTATTCTTGAATGCTTTTTTCATAACTAAATTAAAATAAATTTGCTGGCATATTTTGTACTTAGTATATCTATAACGTACCCAACCACTCGGCAGCCGCGGTCCCCTTACATCCTGGAGTCAGTGTTGCCGACAGTGTTACCTAAACTTTGATAGGGGAGGAAATATTTCCCTTTCTTTATTCCAATACTGTGAATTTCCTTACGTAATACAATAAGTACATTATATATATAAAACATACAAAACCATTCTGTCGCCTCACATCAACGGTAAGTTTTAAGTTTTTCTGAAGCCGATGGCGCCAATTGTCCAAAAAGTAGTATATATTTCCGAAAACAAAGCACCAGAAGGCCTTATTCATTTATTGGCTGGTCTACACAGTGTTTGAAGCTGTTTTGACGTGTGGCTCATGATAATGAAACAGCTCGTTGATTTTGACACCGTGGGTGTAACGAAAACGAACCTGTCGAGGCCCTGCCCGTAAGTCCGCCGTCGGCTCACGTAGACCTGCTCCAAATAAGTGGCTGAACTCTGACCCCGGCTGCCCTGTCATTAAGCGCCGACGTACCTTTCTTTTAATTCGACCCGAATCGACGGATCCTCCTGAAGCATCGCGGGAACCCGAGGAAGTCCCACGGGCGACTTTGAAACCCTGTCCGCTCGCCATTATGCTAATGACTCTCAACCGCGAACTCTTCGCCACTACACGGTTAACTGCTCGTTAGTAAGTCCGTTAACAAAACAAACCATTAACATAAGAGAAAGACATAAAAAAGAAAGAGGGAGAGAGAGAGAGAGAGAGTGAGTGAGAGAGAGTGGGCGAGAGGAAGAGACAATGAGTTAAGAAACCTACAAATTCTCCTGCTTCCTTTTTTCACCTTCCTGATTATTGATTTTTTTTTTCTATTCCAACAAAGTTCAGTCACAAATAATAATACGATAAATCTAAATTTTCTGTAAAATTTTACAGCACACAAAATCCCCAATTTCCACATTTTTGTTTTTTCTGAATTTTTCGTGCAGAATGTTTTCATTAATTCTACAATGTAAACACGTTTTCTCACAGCATTTTGAAAAATTAGAAATTTAATTAAAAACATTTTTTCTTAATAATGTGACATTAAATTGTTAAAAATGTAATGTACAAAGGACGATTTTAGTAGTCCTAACTTTTTTCTCCACCACAGTAACCCTGCAGCTGAGTAGAACATTGGGTATGCTTCCAATACATGATTACATGTTCTGCACAACTACATAGAAATAAGTTGGTTATTTTTTTGTTTGTTTTTTGTTCTGTTTTAATATTACATTTTTAACAATTTAATGTCACATTATTAAGAAAAAATGTTTTTAATTAAATTTCTAATTTTTCAAAATGCTGTGAGAAAACGTGTTTACATTGTAGAATTAATGAAAACATTCTGCACGAAAAATTCAGAAAAAACAAAAATGTGGAAATTGGGATTTTTTGAAAATGTCGGATTGGTAACTGTTGATAATTACAAACTCCTGGAGCTTTGGAAATTCCCTCAAAAGTTCTCCATTCAATTAGCTTCCAAGGGTATACCCACCTTTTTGGATTGTGTTTCTGCAAGGCACAAAACTTTTGCATTTTGTTAAAAAAAAAAAAAAAAAAAAAAAACGTGTCGATGAAGGGGGCATGCTCATTTTTTCCAGAAAATCCGTCTGGCTCTTGAGTTTCGTGTCAGTTCTTTATTGTTCTTCCAGAAGCACAATCCAAAAAGGTGGGTAAACCGTTGAAAGCTAATTGAATGGGGAACTTTTTAGGGAGTTTGCAAAGCTCCAGTAGTCTGTACTTAGTAACAGCTATCAATTCAACAAGTTCAAAAAATTACAACTTTCAAGAATTTTTTCATAAATTCTGCAATGTAAATAAGTTTTCTTTCAGCACATTTAACGTTCTTTCAGGTGGCACAAACCAGATTTTTCTATAATTGGTAATTCTGAAGTTTATAAACAATTATAAACAGCCGAAAGTTTAAAAAAAATCCAAAACGATCCATATTATTTCATGGACCGATTGACCAAATAAATTCTTTTAAATTAATTAATATTTAATTAAGGTTTTGGTCGAGATAAAAAAAGTCAGTGTCACGAGCGGGATTCGAACCCAAGACCTTCGGCTAAATATACCGCGAAAAATGAATTGATGTTGGTGTCCGAGTGGATCAAGGTCACGATAGCTCAAGTATCGTAGTAGAGCAATCCCGCTCGTGACACTGACTTTTTATCTCAACCAAAACCTTAATTAAAGATTAATTTCTACCATTTATGTTATTACGACCTGTATAAGCAACTAGTTCGTATTCTTCAACTTTTATATCAACTTCGAGTATTTTCTTTGTCACCCTAGGATTTCTTTCTTTTAATGGAATAAATTTTTTAATGTCGTAAGAAGAGCTTTGCTTTTCAGGCCCGTAAGTTGTCGAAAAACATCTTCCCTTTAATCACTTCCTTTCATCCAGTTGTAACTTTGTGAGATATCTTGATGTCTGCGGGATGATGAACTTTAGGTCTTTTCCTATCATTTTGGTCTAATTGGTGCTGTTTTGGCCACCAAGCTTATTTAGCCAAACCCACACAGAATCACCACTAACCTCCTAGTCTGTCAGCTCGGACAGGCAGGTCGTCACTTTATTATAATCCTTCGAAGGAAATAGATTTAAAATTGAGTAATCTATTTCAACGAAATAGACCTTGCAATTAACGAATCCGTAAAGGCCAAGGCTGACCGAAATATATCCAATTATGGTGATCAGCTCAGGACTTTCTTCGGCAAATTGCAAATATTCGTTAATATATCAAACCCCGGCTGATTTTTAACATACGTTCCATTTATTAATCAGAACAATTCGAAAACAACGCAAGACGTTGCACAATTCGACTCTGACTCATAACTAGTTCAGTGGATCACAGGTACACTTTCCGGCGTGAATTCCGAAACCGGGCACAGGCCGGAAATATTCCCCTGACACGTAATTGGTTCCTTGAGAGCGCTTTTAAATAGAACAAGAACGCAATATCAAAATTCAAATATAAAATCAGGACAATTTATTTAAATTTTAATACGTATAAGGTCGAGTACAAGCAATTAAAAAGAATAGACAATTGATCAATAATTACGACCAATTTCTGATTACTTGAGTCATAAATCGTTCCAGATAAAATTTCGACCGATGCTAACAAGTTTGAGTGAATGTCAACACTTATTAATCCTCTTCCAAATGATATTGTTTGTTTACCTCTGTAGCATTCCGCTACTTGGAAATAATTCAGTCATCCTTATAATGTCAAAGCGAGAATTTCGTACGATTTTCTTTTACGAGTTTAAACTCGGCCGAAGCGGAGCCCAAACGGCTAGAAACATTAACCAAGTCTGGGGCGAGGGTTGTGTTAATGAGTGCACTGTGCAAAGGTGGTTTAAAAAATTTCGGGAGGGAGATTTCAGCCTTGAAGATGAAGAAGGTCGTGGAAGGCCTTCCTCTCTTAATGATGATGTTCTGCGATCAGTGGTGGAAGAAAACCCCAAAACAACTGTTCGAGAACTTGCAGAGCAACTCAAAGTCAGTAAAACGACCGTCGCTGACCACCTCAAGGCGATTGGAAAAGTGAAAAAACTCGAAAATTGGGTTCCACACTCATTGAACAATCGCCAAAAAAATCAGCGCTTTGATGTTTGTGCATCACTTCTTTGTCGAAACAAAAATGACCCATTTCTGGCCAGAATTGTTACATGTGACGAAAAGTGGATTCTCTACGATAACACTAGACGTTCTGGACAGTGGCTCGACAAAGGAGAAGCTCCAATACATTTTCCAAAGCCCCCAACTCATCAAAAAAAGGTAATGGTTACGGTATGGTGGGCTTCATTTGGTTTAATACACTACAGCTTCTTAAATCCTGGCGAAACCATCAATGCTGAATCATACTGTAACCAAATTAATACCATGCATCAGAAATTGGCAGTAATGAAGCCCTCTTTGGTCAATCGGAAAGGGCCCATTTTGTTGCATGACAACGCTCGACCACATGTGTCACGTGTAACGTCACAAAAATTATTGGAGCTTGGCTATGAAACTTTGCCTCACCCACCCTACTCTCCGGACCTCTCGCCTACTGACTACCATTTTTTTAGACACCTGGACCACTACTTACAACACATAATATTCAAAAATCAAACGGAACTGGAAAATGCATTTATTGACTTTATCAATTCTAAAAATTCTGAATTCTACTCAGACGGAATTAATAAGTTACCAACACGTTGGGAGAAATGTATTGAGAGTATGGGAAATTATTTTGATTAAAGAACATTGCTTTAAAGTAACTAGTTTCTTTTTTTTTGTTTAATACCAAAATCCTGCATTATTTTCCGGACAACCCAATAGGTGCGCGACGCCGGTCGTATCATCCAGCCTAAATCCGATGATTCAGACCAGCACCACCGTCGAGATCCGAAGTATAACGAAAGGTACAAACTTTATGGAGGCCCACCCGATGTCTACGGGCTCATAAAGACTCTCGTGACACTTTATTCGCCGTTGAAGAAAGACGTTTATGAGAAGAAAAAACCTGAGAAAGACCCAGGGCACGTCCCTGTCTTGCCATACCTGTCAATAAAAAGGATTTAATGGGTCGACCCTTTTGACGATTAGAGATTTTTTTTTCCTATATTTAACAATAAAAATAATTTCTAATCCTATTATTTAAAAGGATTGCCCTGTAATAGGACTCATGAGTTTTGGTCCTTTTTAGTCGGTGCACGCCCTTTCTTCTTCACGATCGGTTTGTTACAAAGCATTTCTTCATAAAATCTCAAAGAATCAATTTTTTATCATCTTTTTTTGGTTAACGTTTCCATTAGAAAAACTATATTAAACGTTCACTATCAGTAGTTCGATATGTGGAACTGACAGTGTCGACAAACTTTACACCTTAAGTGTACATAGATCACTTTATGTAAAATCAGTTCGTTGGAGTGCCAACTTTGTAGAAGTATGTTTGATAGGAAAAACTCTTGCGTTGGTGAAATACTCACTTAATACCACAAGGCATATCAAATTTCACAAAAATTACATTATGACCGGCATATTAAAATTGAAAATTGAAACAAAGCACAATTTCTCTGGTAACCTGGAAAAGGAAGAAAAAGAAAATAAATTTATTCTGGGACTTTGGACCCCATTGAATAACAAATAATACAAAATTTGTCACCATTCGTGTCAAAATGAATATATAAATAAACATTTTACAGTAATAGCTTACGAATACACGACACGTACTAAATTAAATAAAAAGGGGAAAAATTAACAGAAATTGGACAATCTTCGATGTTAAAATGTAGGACTAAAAGAAGTAGTCAAAATGTCTGGACTGAAACATTTCAAACCTGACACAAGGTACATTCTTTCTGGTAAAATAGAAGCATATCAAAGCTGGCATAAAGTACATTCTTTCTGGTAAACTAGAAGCATATTAAGGATGACATAAAACACATTTCTTCTGGTAAACTAGAAGCATATCAAAGCTGACATAAAGCACATTCATAGAAATTATAAATGATGGGGTGAGTGTGGAGTTCAATCCTTTTAAAAAAAAAACAGGGTTCCTACTCACATTAAGTTGTTTCGCAACAATCCGGATTTCGGTGGTTGTAGAAACCCTTCAACCTGACGATGAGCTAAAGGGCTCGAAATCCGGATTGTTGCGAAACATTAATATGAGTAGGAACCATCTTTTTTAAAAAGGATTAAAGCACGTTCTTTCTGGTAAACTGGAAGCAACCATGGATGACATAAAACACATTTGTTTTGGTAAACTGGAAGCAAATTAAGGATGACATAAAACACATTTCTTCTGGTAACCTAGAAGCATATCAAACCTAACATTAAGCACATTCTTTCTGGTAAACTAGAAGTGTATTGAGGATGACATAAAACACCTTTCTTCTGGTAAACTGGAAGCAAATTAAGTAAGACATAAAACATATTTCTTCTGGTAACGTAGAAGCATATCAAACCTAACATTAAGCACATTCTTCCTGGTAAACTGGAAGCGTACGATGGATGACATAAAACACATTTCTTCTGGTAAACTGGAAGCAAATCAAAGATGACATAAAGCACATTTGTTTTGGTAAACTAGAAGTGTATTGAGGATGACATAAAACACCTTTCTTCTGGTAAACTGGAAGCAAATTAAGGATGAAATAAAATACATTTCTTCTGGTAAACTGGAAGCATATCAAGGCTGATATAAAGCAAATTCTTTCTGGTAACCTAGAAGCATATTAAGGTGACATAAAATACATTTCTTCTGTTAAACTGGAAGCATATCTAAGCTGACATAAAGTACACTCTTTCTAGTCAACTAGAAGTATATTAAGGATGATATAAAACATATTTCTTCTGGTAGACTAGAAGCATATCGAAGTTGACATAAAATACATTTCTTCTGGTATACTGGAAGCATGTCACAACTTACACATAGTACATTCTTTTTCGAACTTGAAGCACATCTGAGTAATATTCTTCTAGTTTACAAGAAAGAATATACTTTGAATAATACTTTGGGAAAAAATCCCCACGTCTTCATATCCTTCTCATTTGGCAGTTTACTTGGTTAAAACCCAAAGAAGTTGAAGATTTAATACTGCTTAATATTATTTTTGTTTAACTTATTTCTGTTGGCTATGAGACATCAGGAATTGTCGTACACATGAGTTTGTAAAGAAATTTTGATTATTCGCACCTTTGTCCTTCCCGGAGATGGAAAGTGTGAGACCGTCTGGGCGTTCACGATCTTCTTGTTAGGAGGATTGAAGCTCTTCTCGTATCCAAGTCGCACTAATCCAAGTTCCGTGAACTCTTAGGCCGAATCGTGTGGTTGTAACGTTTCATTAACACACCCTTGCTTCGAGATCTGGATCCAATGATGACGTACCCTGATGGATGCTTCCACTGACACCTCTCATTACCGGGCGGACCCTCCCTCTTCCCTCGTCCCGAAGCCCTGATTTACGTTTCCCTCGTTACCGACGACACGGCCTTCTCGGCACAAAAGGGGCGTTTAAAGGATTTCAACCGGGGAACACCGCCTTTTCAAAATTATTAATACTCAAGGGGGTTTTCGACGCGGCAAGTTTTCTACCGGTTCCTAATACTCCTTCTTTCGCTTCATTAACAAGTCTAATCGCGGCTTCATCTATGAAAAACTTATGACTGACGCTTTTTTAATAGCTCGGGCGATCAGACAGTATCGTTATGGCGAGCAGATCAAAACCAAACATCATTCCTTTCTTAAGTTGCACATATGTTTATATAAGTGAGGATCGAACCGTATTACAAAACCAAAAGCGAGGTTACGTGTAGTTCATTAGTCGTAGAGATTTAAAGAAAGTATGCTGATGGGGGGTCAGAAAACCCAAAGTGTATTTTAGCGACTCACTTCTGTATTACCACCACTGGTTTACATTAAATATTAAACTACATTAACAATAAATTTTGATTAATCTAATTGATTTGCCTATTAAGATTATTAAATTGACATGTTTGATATGCTTCCGGTCTACAAGAAAGAATGTACTTTGTGTCAGCTTTGATGTGCTCGCCGATTGCGAGTAAAACTGTTCTTGTTTCATTATTGATGTGCTTATAGTTTACGAAAAACGATGTACAATAATCTTTATAAAAAGATAGTTCCTACATACAGTATCTTTTTGTAAAGATTGAACGGCATTTATCATTTGTCAGAAATATGCCATTTTTTATATGATTTTAGTTTCTCAGAAAAAAGGTACTTTGTGTCACCTTGGATATGCTTCTAACTATCTAGAAATATTTTCCTTGTCTTATTTGATGTGCTAATAGATTACGTAGATGTAGAAAGAACGTACTTTATAGCCAGTTTTGATATGCTTCCTGTTTTCCAGAAGAAATGTGCTTCTTGTCATCCTTGATATGCTTCTATTTTACCAGAAATAATGTACATTATGTCACCTTTGATATGCTTCCAGTTTTCAGAAGAAATGTGTTTTATGTCATCCTTAATATGCTTCTAGTGTACCAGAACAAATGTACATTATGTCAGCTTTGACATGCTTCCAGTTTACGAAATGAAATGTGTTTTATGTCTTCCTATGCCGTGGTTCTACTTTGCCGGGAAGAATATCTTCTGTCAACTTTGATATGATTCTATCTAACGATAAAGAACGTACTTTGTGTCAATATATGATTCTAGTCTACCATACAGTATGCACTTCGTTCGAACTTTACGGTGCTTACAGTTAACCAGAAGGATTGAACTTTGTGTTAACATTGATGTGCTCCTAGTTAACGAGAAAGAATTTATGTTGTGTTGGTTTTGTTGTCTTCTAGTTCGACTTTGATATGCTTCCAGTTTACCTCAGTGCATTACATCAGCTGTGACCTGCTTTTCTTTAAGGTTTGATATGCTTCTACTTTACCGAAAAGAATATACTTTTGGCAACTTTGATATGATTCCAGTTAACCATAAAGAACGTACTTAATGTCAATAATGATGTGATTCTTGCTAACCATAAAGAATACACTTCGTTTAAACATTGGGGTGTTTCTAGTTATACTTTTATGCGATTCCAATTTACCGGAAATAATGTACTTTTTGTCAACTTTGATAGTTTCAGTTTTAACAGAATGAATATACTTCCAGTTCACCTGAAAACACGTATTTTATTTTCAACTTTTATATGCTTCTAGTTTACCAGAAAAAATAAACTTTTTATCAGGTGTTACTTAGTACTAGTTCAAGTATGATATGCTTCCAGTTTACCGGAAAAGATGTACATTGCATCAGCTGTACATGCTTTTCGTAAGGAACGTACTTTGTGTCAACATTTATATGGTTCTAGTCTACCATACAGAATGCACTTTGTTTGAACTTTGTGGTGCTTACAGTTAACCAGAAGGATTGAACTTTGTGTCAACATTGATGTGCTCCTAGAAAAAGAAAGGATTTATTTTTTGTTGGTTTTGATATGCTTCCAGTTTACCAGAAAGGATGTAAGTTGCTTCAGCTGTGACGTGCTTTTAGTTTAGTATGCTTCCAGTTTACAAGAATGGATATATCACATCAGCTGAGACGTGATTTTAGTTAAAGCTTGGTATGCTTCTAGTTTACCAGAAAGGATGTAAGTTGCTTCAGCTGTGACGTGCTTTTAGTTTAGTATGCTTCCAGTTTACAAGAATGGATATATCACATCAGCTGAGACGTGATTCTAGTTAATGCTTGGTATGCTTCTAGTTTACCAGAAAGAATCAAATTTTTTCAGCTTTTACGTAGTCCTAGTTCAAGTATGATATGCTTTTACTTTACCGGAAAGAATATACTTTTGTCAACTTTGATGATTCCAGTTAACCATAAGGGACTTACTTAGTGTCAACAATGATGAGCCATTTTTGAAATGTCGTGTAATCTATTCGAGTTTATCTCTCGAAGTCACGATAGCTCAAGTGGTAGAGTAGCGGGGTATTTAGCTGAAGGTCGTGGGTTCGAATCCCGCTCTTGACACTGACTTTTTATCTCAACCAATACCTTTTATAAATAATTAAGGTTTTCAGTTTTTGAATTTGTGGTTGAGATGGGAAGTTAGTGTCCGAGTGGATCGAGGTCACGATAGCTCAAGTGGTAGAGCAGCGGCGTATCAAGCCGAAGATCGTGGGTTCGAATCCCGCTCTTGACACTGACTTTTTATCTCAACCAATACCTTAATTAATTGTAAGATATTAATTGGTCAAGCGGACCACGAAACTAGTGAATTTAACCTTTTATAAATATTGTATTAATTAATTGAAAAATGTTAATTGGTCAATCGGACCGCGAACTGTAATGGATTTTTTTTCAGCTTTCGCGTACTCCTAGTTCAAGTTTGATACAAGAATCAATGTTATCTGTGTCGACTTTGTTATGCTTCCAATTTCCCAGAAAAATTAAATCCGTATCAGCTTCGTTATTTACAAGAAATAACTTCGGGTCAGCTTTGATATGTTTCCAGTTTACAAGAAAAAATATATTTTATGCCAGCTATGATATGCTTCTACTTTACCAATAGCCTGTACTTTGAAACAACTTTGATTAGCTTCTAGTTTACAAGAATCAATGTTATCTGTGTCAACTTTGTTATGCTTCCAGTTTCCCAGAAAAATTAAATCCGTATCAGCTTCGTTATTTACAAGAAATAATGTACTTCGTGTCAGCTCTGAAATGCTTCCATTTTTCCAGAAAAACAACAGATTAACATTCTGTCGTTTCATTAGGTTTTATTGATTTGTTAGTAAGAATGTTAAATAAGGGCCTGTCATAACAGCAACGTTTAAGTCCCGATTCCTTTTACTTAGTTAAACCTTTTCTTAAAGTTCATGAACAATTTTGAACTTTTTGAAAAGGATATTTTATTAGGTTTTCTGGAAACTCGAGTAAAAACGTTAGGTTTTATGTCATCGAGGCTTTTTGTAGACCAATTTTCGATTTGACGTTGTTGTGACACGATGGAATGTAACGACGCGATCCAAAACACAATAGCTATATAAAATATCGTAATACACAACTAGTCCTATTATCTATGTGTTACTGACGGCTCAATATTGAACCTCAGCCTGGAACCATTGAAATTGAAACCGAGCCCGGTACGCTCCAGACCGGAGAAGGTCGTGAGAGCGGGATGAGCCGGGACAAAGCGAGACAAAGCGGCCCATAAATACACGTCCGATAAAGGATCGCATAGCCGAGACTTACGACCGTCGCCGGTGGCAAATTGCGACCGTGTATTGTACGGCCGACTTGAAGCTCAGTTTATCAAGAGCATTTAGAACAGAATGGACTCATTCGTGAAGATAAGCCCCCAGTAACACGGTGTGGTACTTATTTATAGTTTACAACAATGAGTAGTGAAATAAGATTATGAGTTTTTAAAACAATATAGGTACGGCGTATAAAAAAAAAGTGAGTTCAATTTGTTCTGATTCAAAAGGTACCTGGCCATGACTGCCCTTCGTCCTTTTGCTTCCTGTCTGAAAAATATGAGAGATGTCCTAGCCTTTAATTTTTTTAATTATTATATTTAAGGATATACATTTTTTTATTGGCTGAACATTCTTTACGCTGGAATTTGAATATTTTAATCTAAGATATTAAGAAGAGTAGCTTATGATGAAAAATCCCAAAGAGGGATATTACACGGTTTTATCATTTTTGTCCCGAGGTGAATATAATTGAATTTGTAATAAAGAAAAGAAAGCTGATCCGTTGTGGTCGTTTTTGGAGCCGGCCGAAGGCGTGAGGTACCAGTTTGGGTCCGTGCCGTTGATCTATTGGCCTCCGGGTGGCAACATGAGAAGGCAATACATGTATTAATATGTCCCCCTGTCCTCATGAGGCCCCCCCTCGAGGATTTATGAGCCGTTTTAATTGTAACCGATCCTCAGACCGGCGGGACCGGGGATTAATCACGGACACCGACTAGGGAAAACACGGATCTTTTATTCAAAATTATGTGAGGTAAGTGGAAGGAAAAACCCCTGGATAAACTAGCAAAGGTCTTGAAATTGAAAATTCATGAATGCACAAAGCAAAAAGTATAGTAATACATTGAACAATAACATGGAAACATGATTGAAGCCGTTATGACATCAGCATATCAGTGGCATTGGCTTCATTCTATAAGACCTATGACGTTGTCCTGGAGCCACCTGCGTTTCAGTCGCCTGTGAGGATTAATAAGTGGTAGATAACAGGTTTTTGATGTAAGGATGAAGGGATAATTTGGAATGGAACCTTTTTTTAGCGGGATTTGGCTTGATGAGTAAAAGTAGGAACATTTAGGTCTGTATCGTTCATATGATTAGAAACATAAAAAAATCCATTGACTATTGTTCTGAGCATTTTACATCAGAGATATTGGGTTAAATCCGCACTAACCTCCAGTCTCATTCAAATCCTCATGTTCTACTTCCCAACTTCCTACATTATCCTCGACGTCTAAAATGGCAGTAGCCCACCTGCAAGGAGGAGAGATAGATAGATAGATAGAGATAGAGATAGAGCTAAAGATAGAGATAGCGATAGAGATAGAGGAAGAGGTAGAGGTTAGATAGAGGTAGAGGTAGAGGTATAGGTATGGGTCGATGTAAAGATAGAGGTAGAGGTAGATGTAGGTGTAGAGGTGGAAGTATAGGTTGAGGTAGAGGAAGAGGTAGAGGAAGAGGTAGAGGAAGAGGTAGAGGAAGAGGTAGAGGTATAGGTATAGGTAGAGGAAGCGGTAGAGGTATAAGTATAGGTAGATATAAAGATAGAGGTAAAGGTAGATGTATGTGCAGAGGTAGAGGTAGATGTAGAGATACCGATAGATAGATAGAGAGAGAGTGAGAGAGAGAGAAAGAGAGAGTGAGAGAGAGGATATGAAACATTAACAAAACAACAAGAAAGAGCATTAACTATATAGAAACCCAAAACATTACACTCATAAAGACACAACCAAAGAAACAGAAAACAAACCATACATGTCACGTTTCGATTTGAATGTACCGCCATGCCCCTCCACATACATCTGACAGTGAAAGGAGTAGGGGCCAGGAAAGGGCTATTTTTTCAGTCAAAAAAACAATTCCCTTTCTGTCCTCCATGGGTTAAGAGCTGTTTATTTGTAATGAAGAAAATTTGGTGTGCACAATTGAAGTGAGTAAATTTTATATTTGGACGTCAAAAAACTAAAAATAATAATTGTATTTTCTAATTGGTGGTCACAAATTAATAATAATAACAATAATAATAATTTCCTTTACTTTTACTTTTCTTTATAAAACGAGAATTAAATTCGATTTTAAAATTAATGTTTGTAGATTCTGAAATAGGTTTTATTATGGAATAAAAAATTCTTTAAATTAAAAATAATAATTAATAAAAGAAATTGTAATATTTTTTGAAAATAAATAGTAATAAAAGAATTCACTAATTTCGTGGTCCGCTAGACCAATTAATACTTTACAATTAATTAAGGTTTTTAATTGAGGTGAAAAAAAGCTAATGGCACGAGAGGGATTCGAACCCACGACCTTCGGCTAGATACGCCGCTGCTCTACCCCCTGAGCTATCGTGACCTCGATCCACTCGGACATCAACTCCCCATCTCAACCCCACCTTATGAGTTTTCCCTCCGTCGCCATTTCAATTGTCGTCGAGAATCCAATCCGATTACACGACATTTGAAAAATGGCAAAAAGTAGGGAAAACTCATAAGGTGGGGTTGAGATAGGGAGTTGGTGTCCGAGTAGATCGAGGACACGATAGCTCAGGTGGTAGAGCAGCGGCGTATCTAGCCGAAGGTCGTGGGTTCGAATCCCTCTCGTGCCATTAGCTTTTTTTCATCTCAACTAAAAACCTTAATTAATTGTAATCTAATAAAAGATTTAAATTTAATTAATATTTTGGTCTCGTATTTATTTTGGTTTGAATTGAATATTTGAATGGAACATATTAAAAAAAGGTGCCTGATCAATAAATTAAATTATTGTAGTCAGGTCCGATCATAAAAAACCTCTGGGACCTTGTTTTCGGTTCTCCGAATTCAGGGTAGGGCCCAAAACAGAAGAGACGCGCTTACACACATAACCATGGAAACTGATAGCATCAAACACACAAAGACACGGCCAAAGAAACATAAACAAAACACATATAACCATGGAAACAGAAAGCATCAAACACACAAAGACACGGCCAAAGAAACATAAAACAAAACACATATAACCATGGAAACAGAAAGTATTAAACACACAATGACACGACCAAAGAAAGATAAAACAAAACACGTATAAACCCATAACCTTGGAAACAGAAAGAAACATACAAAGAAAAACCAAAGAAACCTAAGGAGAAATTCTACCCCTTAGTTATTTCCTCATTCGATTTAATATCATGTTCAGCTCTCTGATATCTGTGTTATTAATTGCGTCTCGAGCCAATTGAATCCTCACAATATGGTTTCGAATGATGGGGCGTAGTTAAAAACAGACGGAATTTAAATATTTTTTCAATCTTAAAATCCTAGTTTATAAAGTTTTCTTTCGTTTTTATGTCTAAGCTTTAACACGATGCTTCTTCTTCTAAGATATAATGTAATGTAGAACATTTTCTGTAGATTGTGCAAACTAGTAACTCTAGTATTACCAGTTTCTATGCGACAATTATAAAGTTTTATCATCCAAGAATGCAGAATTTACGCATTTGGCGTCCCCGTTGATGCAGGATTGCAAATGGATCTACAAATTACGGCCGCCTTAGAGGGACGGTCACCCGGCCGGCGAGGATTACCGAATGGCTCATTAGACTATCTAATTCAGGTTTATATCTCAATTAAACCCCTGGAAGAAAATCACGCCTTGGTTTACGACGGTGGTCATTACGGCCTGCTACACTTGTACGAGATAAAAACGGAATTCTGTTCGGAAATGCGACATGTCGAAGCTATAAAACACGAAGAGTACTTAAGCCGTGCAATTTCTTAAGCAGGGGAGGAGAAAATCACGTAAAAAGATTTTATGGAATATGTTTGTTTTCAAGTTGAAATGCAAGTAATATTTAGTTTAGGTGTAACCTATATGTCCTTTTGTATAAAGGGTGTTCGGCTACTCATGTTAAAAACTTTGCCAGTATATTCTACATTCAAAATTAAACCAAAAAGTCCTAATTAACTATGGTCCGAATCTCAGCAGTTTCGTAGTTATTCAAATTTTTTTGATTTTGTAAGATTTAACGACCTTGCTTCAAATAATCAATGATAACTCCAAAATTAAAAGGTTTTGGTCAAATCCGTTGAAACCATTGAAAAGTACGTTAAATTTCTAATAAAATGTGATCAATGCTAATATTGTAAACGTTCGTGAAATAAGCATTTTCGTAGCAAGAACATTGAAAAATTTTTTTTTTCCAAGTTGAAAAACTTATTATGGTGATTCTAAACTACTATTTCCAAAACTTGAGATTTTCCTCAAAACATTTTTAATTATATATGTGTTCTAACATCTATAAAAAAACGTTCAATAATTTCTTTCAAAATTTTCTTAAGTTTTTTATTTTTTATTATCATTAATCTTTCCACTTTACCAATCCGTCAGACACGGTTTTTTCCTTTCCTCCATCAATTGCTTCATCTTTGAAAAAATAATTAAAAAAGCAATTGCACCACTAAATAGGATATTAAATGGAGTATGTTTTCCGAAATTTGCTTGTCTTTAGGTTTGGAAATAGTAGTTTTAAATCACAATAGTAAGTTTTTCAACTTTGAAAAAAAATATTTTTCAAAGTTCTTGCTACTAAAACGCTAACTAAAAAAGACGAAGAAATTGATGGAGGGAAGGAAAAAACCGTGCCTGATGGATTGGTAAGGTGGAAAGATTAATAGTAATAACAAATAAAAAACTTAAGGAAATTTTGAATGAACTTATTGAACGTCTTTTAGAGGTGCTAGAACATCGATAACTAAAAAAATTTCAATCTTAAAACTCTTTTATTTCGGAGAGTAATCTTTTAATCAAAGTTGCAGTCATATTGGTAAATACGAAAAAACTTGCACTATTTCGGTTACGAACCCAATTTAAAAAAAAGTTTAATAATTCATTCCAAATTTCCTTAAGTTTTATTTTTTTTTTCCACCTTACCAATCCTTCAGTCACGGGTTTTTCCTTTCCTCCATCAATTTCTTCCTCTTTGAAAAAAAGTAATTAAAAAGTTAAATTCACTAATTTCGTGGTCCGCTTGACCAATTAATATCTTTCAATTAATTAAGGTTTTTAGTTGAGATAAAAAAGTCAGTGGCACGAGCGGGATTCGAACCCACGATCTTCGGCTAGATACGCCGCTGCTCTACCACTTGAGCTATCGTGACCTCGATCCACTCGGACACTAACTTCCCATCTCAACCGCACCCTTTGAATTTTCCCCCCTTTTTCCATTTTTCAAATGTCGTGTAATCGGATTGGATTCTCGACGACAAATGAAATGGCCACGGAGAGCTTTAGTGAAGTGTACTTCATTTTAAATCATTAAATTCACTAATTTCGAGGTCGGCTTGACCAATTAATATATTACAATTAATTAAGGTTTTTAGTTGAGATTATAGATTAGATTAGAGAGGTTAGTTCGAATCCCGCTCCTGCCATTGACTTTTTTATCTCAACTAAAAACCTTAATTAACTGTAATATATTAATTAGTCAAAAACGAGGGAAAATTCAAAAGGTGGGATTGAGAAAGGATGTTGGTGTCCGAGTGGACCGTGGTCACGATAGCTCAGGTGGTAGAGCAGCGGCGTATCAAGCCGAAGGTCGTGGGTTCGAATCCCGCTCGTGACATGACTTTTTTATCTCAACTAAAAACCTTAATTAATTGTAATTAAAAAGACTTTACACCACTAAAAAGGACATTAAATGATGTACGTTTTCTGAAATTTGCTGGTCTCAAGTTTTGGAAATATTAGTTTAAAATCTCCATAGTAAGTTTTTCAACTTTGAAAAAAAAATTTCAATGTTCTTGCAACGAAAATACTTATTTCCTGAACGTTCAGAAGTTTAGTATTGATTGTGATTTTACCTCATTAGAAATTTAACGTAGTTTTCAATGGTATCAACGGATTTGTCCAAAACCTTTTAATTTTGAAGTTTTCATTGATTATTCATGAAATCAAGGTCGTGAAATCTTAAAAAATCAGGAAAAGTGGAATAACTCCGAAACTGGTGAGATTCGGACCGTAGTTAATTAGGACTTTTTGTGTCCATTTTGAATGTAGAATCTACTGGCAAAGTTTGTAACACGAGTAGCCGAACACCCTGTATATATGTACTGTATATATACACAAAGTGTATTTCAGTAATAAATTCAAAAATTAAATTATTCTGTCAGCTCGTATCTGTAGCTCCAAGCCTGATTCATAAACCCAATCAAAGGCCAAAATCGTGAACACTTTAAAAACTCCCAAAGTCCCTTGACAGAAAAGCAACCGTGTTTTTATCTTATTATACGGAATTTAAGTAGACGGACTTCGTCGAATCTCGGCCACTCTTTCACCGAACACATTTCGCTATTTACACCCACGTAATAATTAAAAATAAGAACCGGCCGGGATCGAAATGTCAAAATGCGGCCCGGACGATTTTATTTCATCTTGCGAATGCCTTCGGACTCGGATGCGCTGAGTTGAGGCCCCTTCACTCTCGGCTATTCGGTCTGTTCCGATTGAAATGCCATGGCCGTACGATTCAAATTCCTTCGTGTAAACCGAAGAAGATGTCAAACGTTCCGTTTCAAGTGATTCTTCCATGGTTTCATTTAAAAAAAGGACTGGAGAAATGAAAAGACAGCCATTTACACGTATATGAGAAGCACACAACAAAAATTCAAATTTTCTTTATACTATTTTCTTATTTTCGTATTTGTTCATATTTTTTTAAATTAAATTTATTTGTGTAGTGTTTAGTGACCGTCAGTTAATGATTACTTGAAGATCGTGAGATGCTGTCTGGTGTGACGTAGGTTTAAGAAAAACATTTTCTTTTTCGTGCCAACGTTTCGATCATTATTGACATCATCTTCAGGGCTCAACGTGTTTGTTTTCTGAGTCATTGTTGTGTGTCTTGTTGAGAGTGCCCACGACACACAAGAATGACAAATCTACACAGCAAACGAACACTTTGAGCCCTGATGATGATTACAATAAAGATTGAAACGTTGGCACAATAAAGAAAATGTTTTTCTAAAACCTACGTCACATCAGACACATCTCATGATCTCCAAGGAATAAATAAACGTTTATATTCTTATAAACGCATTGGTACAATAAGATTTACTCCATTAGAGTGCGTGGTCTGATTGACCAAACAACTTCTTTCAATTAATTAATCGTTATGTAAGGTACTGGTTGAGATAAAACAGTCAGTGTCACGAGCGGGATTCGAACTCACCATTGAACGATTTTGGTTCAACGGTTGATAGTCGGTCCTAGTGATATCACCGCTGTGCCGTCTGCAAACCAATTTTTACTCCATCTATTCTCGGAAAATTACTGGTGTATAACAAGTAAAGAAGTGGACCTAATATGCTTCCTTGTGGCACTCCTGCATTTATTGTTTTTAATTTTGTATATTGATGTTCTTATTTGACTCTAAACAGTCTGTCAGGTAGAAACTGGTAATATCCATACTGCTTTGGTAGCATCCGTTTTAGTTTATTGATGAGCTCTTCGTGCCAGACCCTGTCAAAAGTTTATGAGACATCAAGAAAGATACCAGAACAAATTTGCTTTTCTTAAAGAGATTTTTTCTATTACGTCCATTACTCGGTGAATTTGGTCCATTGTTGAATGTCTTGTTCGCAATCCAAATTGATGGTCAGGGATGATTTTCTTCTTTTCTGCAATTTATTCGTTTTATTTATTGGTTTACATGATTTGACCGCCGATTTTCCTGTTTTTTTTTCTTTCCATAATGACTTGTACGAATTTCCAAATGCTGCGAACATATTTCAGTCTGATTGCAGCATTAAACAGGTATGTTAGTTTAACTATACCATTTTTTGACAATTGTTTTAGTTTTTCTCCAGTGATAAGGTCATATCCTTTGTGTCTTTTTAGCAGGTAAACTTTTATTTTCTTATGCTACTTCTTTAGGTGTAACTAGATTTGTATTTTCTTCTCGTGGAGTGGTTGTTACGTCAAGTAAACTGCCAATGATGTTTTCATTAGGTTTGAAGATTCCAGCAAAGTAACTAGCAAACAATTTGGCTTTTTCTCTGCTGTCGCCTATGTACCATCTATCTTTTTAATGAAGGATTTTGGGCGATTGGTCTTTTAATTTGTTTATAGCCGTCCACAGCGAGTCACTGGCTTTGCCTGGTGTTGATCTTCTAGATAATTTCTGATTGAGTCATGTAGTTTATTTTAGCTGTAGTTTAAGTTTGGCCATTTTGTAAAGAATGTTTTTGTGTGCGGGGTGTCCTGTGTTGCCATCTTCTCTTAGCCTTTCTTTTTTGATTTCTTTAATTTCCTTGGGGTAGTTGAAGCCAATTGTTTTATGCATTGTCTGTCTAGTATTACACCATGCTGTAGTCTGAATGATTGGGGTGAACACCTCTGCTTCATTATCTAATTGTTTTTTGGTTTTTTAGAGGAACAGTAAGGACTGTTTTTGCAGCCAGGTCTAAGGCAAAACTACGCCAGTCAGTAGTTAAATTAACTTGTGCTGGCTTGCATTGTTTTTTTATTATCATTTCATTTAACGTCAGTATTACTGCTGAGTGATCAGAATTTAGATCAAAGTGTTCTGTTATGTTAATTTTTTTCTTATAAACTTTCTTTTATACATATTATTTTTGTCAGATGTGTATTTAGTTCGTTACTTACGAAAGGATCACAGACGGAAAGAGGTCCACGGAGACAAAAAGGCCCGATTTGTAGGTGGCTGGGACACGAGACAAATGAGCGTGTCCTGGCGTATTTTTCCTACGCGATAGCGACCACACACATCCGTTCTTAACACAGGGCTAAATGGACGTCTCAGGTACAGATCAGTCTTGATCAGGTCACAATCCGGGCCGTCACATTTCTTTTTTATTCCAATCTGTCCCCTTCCCGATTCGCTTTTACCGCGGACCTTTTAGCGTGATTTACCCGCCGACCTCAAACCCGGTGAAACAGAATTTCATATAAATATATCGGAATCTTTGAGTTTTTATTGGCATAACTTCAGGGGAAAACAGAAACGCTTAAACAACTTTGAAGTTGTTTACTCACTACGGACCGAGATTCATCGGGTCATCTTAAAAATCCTTACCTAGTTAAGATTATTAGAACAGCTGGAATACAGTAAATCCAAGACTTTTTTAAGAACCTTGATCGGTTTGACCATGATGAACTATGAAATGATTATGAAAAAAACAAACATGAGGTCCGCCCAATTTTGCACTCAAAAGCCCTTTCCTATTTTTTTTTTTTTTTTTTTACTTCTAACTTGAGATCTATCATTCTATCTTAAAACTTTAAAACTCTTTTATTTCGGAGAATAATCTTTTAATCAATACTTTTTAAAAGGATAGTTCCTACTCACAGTAAGTTGATTTGCAACGATCCGGATTTCGAGCCTTTTAGCTCATCATCAGGTTGTAGAAGTCCTTCAACCTGATGATGAGCTAAAAGGCTCGAAATCCGGATCGTTGCAAAACAACTTACTGTGAGTAGGAACTATCTTTTTAAAAAGTATTGAACACCACACTCACTCCATCATTTATCATTTCTTTTAATCAAAGTTACAGTCGTATTGCTAACTAAGAAAACACTTGCACTATTTCGGTTAGGAACCCAATTTAAAAAAAAGTTTAATAAATTCATTCCAAATTTCCTTAAGTTTTATTTTTTTAATTTTCCACCTTACCAATCCTTCAGTCACGGGTTTTTCCTTTCCTCTATCAATTTCTTCCTCTTTGATAAAAAGTAATTAAAAAGACTTTACACCTCTAAAAGGACATTAAATGATGTACGTTTTCTGAAATTTGCTGGTCTCACGTTTTAAAAATATTAGTTTAGAATCTCCATAGTAAGTTTTTCAACTTTGAAAAAAAAGTTATTCAGATATCGTGAGATGCGGTCGGGTGTGATGTAGGTTTCAGAAAAACATTTTCTTTATCGTGCCAACGTTTCGATCTTTATTGAGATCATCTTCAGGGCCTGGGATTTACAAACATTGTTTACATTTAACAAATACATTTAGGATGTGGAAAAGTGAATTTATACAATGCAAAATATATTTTTTATATTCAATCAAAGTATTTCTACTCACTCAAAGTGTTTGTCTTCTGTGTAATTGTGCCATTCTTGCGTGTCGTGTTGAGAGTGCCAGTGAGATTTTGCTGTTTTATGTTTATATATGTTTGGTTTTGAAGGGGTGGGGAAGGAAGTCGGTATATAAAAGACAATTTTGTGTAAGGCGTCGGCTTCTTTGAAGTGAAAAAAGCCGACAAAGGGGAACAATGTGTTGGTAATAGTTCGGCCAGATTATCCTTTCAGGATTATATAGAAAGGGATAAATAGGAAAAGGAAAGCTAAATTGTTGGAAAATTAGACTATGTGAAAAATATTTGATGTGTGGAATGTAATGTGATGATATAGGTATGTTATCTGTATTGAATTTGATTAATGATATTGGCGTAGCTGCGACTGAGTTTACATGTATCTGTTCTGTAATTGATGCTGTGTTTATCTCTGTTGATATAAACCATTTCTAAGAAATTACGTTTATATTTGTTTTGTTCTGTATGTAATATTTTTGGATTTTTGAAGTCAAAATTGTGTTGGTGTTCAAAGTGGTGGGTAGCGAGTGCTGTAGGATTTTGCTTGGGTTTTTTGCAATCATAGATATGTTGCTTTACTCTCTTGTCCAGATATTGGGATGTAAGACCGATGTAAGTTGCCGGACAGTTTAAACAGTTGATCTTGTAGATTACGTCAGATTTATTTGTTATTGGTGTGGGCTCTTTAACTTTGGAAAAAAGTGTTTGGATTGTTTTATAATTTGTGAAAGCTATTTTGAAGTTATCGGACGAGAGAAATGTGTTTAATTTATGTGATAGGCCTTGAATAAATGGTATGGAAATATATGCTTGTTTGTTTGTATTTGATATACTTAATGTAGTATAGTAATATTGGAATGTGTTAGTGTTGAGTTGTAGTTGTTGATTATTCTGTTAATTATGTGCTTTGAAAAAAAAATTTCAATTTTCTTGCAACGAAAATGCTTATTTCCTGAGTAGATAGAATACATTCTATACGACAATAATTTAGTCATTTTCGATTATTTTGTTCTGCCTATCCTCGCTGGGCCTCACAAAAATATAAGTTACCTGTAGGATTCGCTAGGTAGATGAGGTACTTTATCGGCCGCACCTGAAAGGTAGACTTATAAGACGTTTGTTTATAATAAGTTAGTTGGCTACAAAATTCTAACGAAAATAAACCTTTCCCTTCAGTCCACAAGTAAAAAAACTTCCTAATTTCTAAGGACGAAGACGAGTTCGCCACATGCCCATTCCGACGGGCGGATCAGCCTGACCAGCGCCAAACGGGGTTAAGCTCAAAGGGAATAAATTTTCTCTGGGCAGTTCCATCACCTCGAGTGCTAAGAACTTCCCCACAGCCGGTATTGCATTTGGCTTTATGTGTACTGCTGGACTGTTAAACCTTTATGGCAGTGTATCACCTACGTACCCTTAGAAGTCTCGCCAACAAACCAATCCAAACCCAATAATAAGCTATGAGCTTGCGAATTGCAAGCAAGTACTGTTCAGACGGTCAAGCTCTATATTTTCAAGATCTGGTTCACTGACTCAACTGTGAGACTAATCGTGCACCTGCCGTTCGTCCACTGACAATTTTTTGACAGTATACGAAGACAGCTAAAGTTCAATAAGCCAGAAGGCTGCAGTGCTTGTGGGAGAATCTCAAAGGGTAGACATGTTTTCTGGGCAGTTCCATCACCTCAATGCTAAGAACTTCCCCACAGCCGGCATTGGATTTGGCTTTAAGTGCACGGCTGGACTGTTAAACTTTATGGCAGTGTATGGTTTCTGGTAGCACTATCTTAACGACGGCATCATCTACGTACCCTCTAGAAGACTCGCCAACGAACCATTCCAAACCCAATAGTGAGCTACGAGCTTGCGAAGTGCAAGCAACTACGGTTCAGTCGGTCAAGTTCCATCTTTTCAAGATCTGGTTCACTGACGCAACTGTGAGACTATCGTGCACCTGCCGTTCGTCCACTGACAATTTTCTTTGGCAGTATGCGAAGACAGCTAAAGTACAATAAGCCATAAGGCTGCAGTGCTTGGGTGTCAAAAAAACCCCACATCGTAGTATCCATCATCATGATCAAACTAAAACAGCTTGTGAGTTAGAAAGTGTCACGCTCTCCGGGTTGCACCAATATTTTGCTCCTGGAAACCCCCCTTGTAACCAATGGTTGGGGCAGGATATTCAGAAGTACCATAGGACTCAAAAGTTTAAGAAAGGGTTTCTTGGGAATATGATGCATTTTCAGGTTGGATTGACATGGTTTATCTTTGTTTATCCACAAAGAGATGTAGGTATATTAGTCGGGGTGTGTATTACACTGCGCCCTTTAGGAGCTGTTGTACCTACGTTTTGTGCTTATACACCGGTGAGTCCTGGTTCATCAAGGAAATGTAATGTTTTGGTAACTTATTGAAATTTTATCCATAGACCGGAAATTTACTGTTTATATGCTTTTACAGGCTTACAATTTGTAATTGAGTCAATGTTCAAACGGAAGCTTTTACCAAGACGAATTCTGAGCAGGTTGTGTTTAGGTGTTGGTTTTTTTTTTTCGGATTGTCGACCTGGCAGCATTTTGGACATTTCGAAGCGTAAGGATTTAATTAAAACACGGCTCTTGAGTCCCGATGGGCCAATTAAAACGGGGCTAAGACGGTCCAAAACGTCCGGCCCGACTACAAAAAAAGGCCGAGGGTAACGAAGTAACAAATAGTATCTCAGATCGGATTTCGCTTAATTACAACGTATACCGGCATCGTGATAGTCCGACCGGCTAATTAGGTTGTTAGGGGATGCAGCATCAATACCACGATTCGATCTTATTCCAATACGTACACGCCAGGATCCATGGAGGTTGTTTGATCCGAGATCGTCATTACACCTTTATTTTTTTTTTCGCCTCTTCGAGTCGTAAGAATTTTAAGATTCGGACTTCGATAACACGCGGGAGAGTGGCAGTTTTTCTGAAAACCCCGAAACCGACAGTTAAGCGGGCAATTTCGGTAACTGGTCATTTACGGAAGGCTGAGAATCCCACCCTTGAAAAAGGAACGTTGAACGTTTAATCGCCAAATCTGAAAAGCACTGTCGACCAATAGAAACTTTTTTCAGTAAAGTTCTATAGAAACTTACATAAATAAAAATATTTAAAGGTTAAAAAATAATAAAATATAGTTAAAACTGTTGGGCAACATGGGGGCAACACTGATTCCGGCAAGTGAGGTTTTTCAGTTCAATGACTACCTAGTTACATCCTTGAAAGTTATTTCAGGGTGTTAAATTGATTTTTTGAATGTAAAATAAAGACTACACAAACCGATTAAAAACTATTGACACCCTCCATTCTATGTTTGGCAACACTGGCAAGTGAGTTTTTTCCAATTAATTGCGTACCTAGGTAAGTGCTTGAAAGTTGTTTTAGGGCTTTAAACTGATTTTTTAATGTACAATAAAGACTTTACAAACCGATTAGAAACAATTGACACTGTTTTTTCCCTCCAATCTGTGTTTGGCAACACTGGGTGCAACACTGATCCTAGCAAGTGAAGTTTTTTCAATTAATTGCGTATATAGTTAAGTGCTTGAAAGTTTTTTAGGGCATTAAACTTATTTTATAATGTAAAATAAAGACTACACAAACCGATTAGAAAAGTTGACACTGTTTTTTCCCTCCATTCCGTGTTTGGCAACACTGGCAAGTGAGGTTTTTCCAATTAACTGCGTACCTAGGTAAGTGCTTGAAAGTTGTTTTAGGGCATTAAACTGATTTTTTAATGTAAAATAAAGACTACACAGTCCGATTAGAAACAGTTGACACTGTTTTACCCCCAATCTGTGTTTGGCAACACTGGGTGCAACACTGATCCTAGCAAGTGAAGTTTTTTCAATTAATTGCGTATCTAGTTAAGTGCTTGAAAGTTTTTTAGGGCATTAAACTTATTTTATAATGTAAAATAAAGACTACACAAACCGATTAGAAACAGTTGACACTGTTTTTCCCTCCATTCCGTGTTTGGCAACACTGGCAAGTGAGGTTTTTCCAATTAACTGCGTACCTAGGTAAGTGCTTGAAAGTTGTTTTAGGGCATTAAACTGATTTTTTAATGTAAAATAAAGACTACACAGTCCGATTAGAAACAGTTGACACTGTTTTACCCCCAATCTGTGTTTGGCAACACTGGGTGCAACACTGATCATAGCAAGTGGTTTTATCAATTAATTGCGTATCTAGTTAAGTGCTTGAAAGTTTTTTAGGGCATTAAACTGATTTTTTAATGTAAAATAAAGACTACACAAACCGATTAGAAACAGTTGACACTGTTTTTCCCTCCATTCCGTGTTTGGCAACACTGGCAAGTGAGGTTTTTCCAATTAACTGCGTACCTAGTTAAGTGCTTGAAAGATTTTTTAGGGCATTAAATGATTTTTTTGAATGTATAATAAAGATTTGATTTTTTTAAGTTGTATCGTACCACTTTCAACTTTCAAATTTATTTGAATGATGGCTTTAAGTGATACGGATTGGGCTAGAATCATAACATTGTCGGAAGTTGGAAGATGTCAAGCTTATGCGGCCACGGTGCTTAACATTCCCAGAACAACTGTCCGAAAGGTCTTCAAACGCTACCGAAATACTGGAAGTTACTTAAGAACTGGTCGTGTCACATTTCATAGAGAAGAACGTTTCATTGTTTCGAAAGTACTCAGTAATTGGCATTCAACCGCTGTCAACCAACGACTTTAACAAGATAGAAAAGTCAACAATTTTTCAATTCAACGCGAAAAAACGACGTACGCGATTGATTGATACTCGGAACTTCTTCTGGTCCTTCGTCTTCAGCATCCACGCCGTCTGTTTCAATTAAAAGTTAATAGTCGTTAAGCATCGTCAATTTTTTTTTTTTTTTTTTTTTTTTTGGGGGGGGGGGTTTCTGTGACAAGAGATGTCATACGATGGGGGCTTGGATTTCATTTTCCGGTTTCATGAAAACATCAGGATTTAACTGTATGTGGATAGATAGCTAAAGGACAGATTAAGCAAGAGAGAAAGAGAGGGAGAGTTTTAACGAATTATTCTAGGCTCATGAATGTATCAATAATTGTCGTTTATGGTTTTCAGATGGTATATCTACCATCTCCCTCAATCACTGCGAAGGATGGAACAATAAATCCAATCTGATAAAAAAGGGGGTTGTTACGGGCAGGAGCGAATTTTCATGGCGGCGTTGAGCCTGCATAGAAAGCCGTCGAACAATGAAACCCCGATCCGCAATCTCGCAACGCCATCTTGTATCTAGGAATCTAGCTCTGCCCTCACAGATTCGTAATATTTACCCTGATTGGAAATATTGTCCCCGTCCATTGTCGAGGGGGTGATTTACGACACCCCGGCTCCCCGGGAGGAACACACACCGCAACAAACCCGGTGAAAATCGTCACACTCGACTCGACACGTCCCTTTTGTATGGGGGTTCATGGTGAAAAAAGGGGGGTTTTCTTTGAATAGAGGGATCCAATAAATTTCCAATTGATATGTATCCGTTTATGGCTCGGAAGAAAAAATATCGCATTCAACTTTTCTAGTGACAACTTATACGAAACCTACACGGGGAACTTCACTATGAACAGTCTAAAATGAATAAGAATAAAAGGACAGTTTGTTATCGGCCTCTTCTTTTCAATGAAATGACTAAATAAATATAAAAAATAAGTTAAATTCCCTTTCGAGCCCTAGGCATATGAACTGCTTGATTTTTTCTTTTAAGTTAAGGTTCTTGGCACCCCAGGGGTAACTGAACCGCAGGACCATTTCTTTAAGGATACGAACTGGTCAAAACTGAACCGTTCATGCGATTCATTAACTCCAGACGTTCTGTGGTCGGGTTGTCCCTCTCACAAAATAATAACTGATATGAATTAAAAAGTTAAATTTTAACCCTAAGAGTTAAACTTTTTCAAAAATCCTCAAGAGTACTCAAGAACTATAACTGTAAAGACATGTTAAAACGGACACCAGCTCCAAAGCCTGCATATCAAGGTAAAGTTTGCTTTTCATACCTTGGCACACATGATCCTGTAAACATTTTTTACAGAGTCCTATAAAGTCTTAGTTTAAAATCACCGTAATAAGTGTTTCAAATTTGAAAAAAATAATTTTCTTTTTCAAAGTTCTTGCTACTAAAACGCTTATTTCACGAACGTTTTCACGTTTAGTAATGATCACACCTGGAAATTTAACGTAGTTTTCAATTCACTAGTTTTCTTAGTACGCTTGACCATTGTCACCTCTTGGACGACACGCATTGGCGAGTGACCTGGTCAAAATAATCATGGATCAAAATGCCGTCGGAGGCCTGAGGCCCCTCCCGGCCGACGTCACAAGGGCCGAACTGGAGAGGATTGCGGGTCTAAGATAAGCAGGTGTGTGCTAGACGTTGATGCGAAAGGACAGATCAGGGGAACGCCCAAACAAATATCATTAAGTTTTATTTTCCTTTTATAAAATATATGTTCTTATTATTTGGTGAAATTCGTTACTTTGGTTTTGATTTGACTATTCCTTTCTCCCTTTTAGAGAGAAAAGGGACCTCTGGTGTTGGGTCATAACACCATATAATATCTTTTAATTAATTAAGGTTTTTAGTTGAGGTAAAAAGTCAGTGTCACGAACGGGATTCGAACCTCACGACCTTCGGCGCTTGATACGCCGCTGCTCTACCACTTGAGCTATCGTGACTTCGATCCACTCGGACACCAACTTCCCATCTCAATCCCACCTTTTTTTAATTTTTCCTTCTTTTTGCCATTGTTCAAATGTCGTGTAATCTATTTGATTCTCGACGACAAATTTATATTATAATTATTATTGAGTATTATAAATAAATGTGTGGTGTTTAGTTGCTTTTGTTTAGTTTAGATGCTTATTTGGATGTCGTGAGATGCGGTCTGGTGTGACGTAGGTTTAGAAAAACATTTTCTTTATCGGGCCAACGTTTCGACCTTTATTGAGCTCATCTTCAGAGCCTGGGATTTATAAACATTGTTTAAATTTTACAAATCATGTAGGTTGTGAAAAAAATGAATTTATACAATGCTAGAAAATTTTAGATTAAAAAAATGAATTTATAGAATGATAGAAAATTTTAGATTAAAAAATAAAATAAAAAACAAATAAATAAAAAAAAATAAAATGAAATAAAATAAAAATTAAAAAATAAAACGTTTATTTATTTATTTTTTAAATCTAAAACTTCCTATCATTGTATAAATTCATTTTTTTTAATCTAAAACTTTCTAGCATTGTATAAATTCATTTTTTTCACATCCTACATGTATTTGTAAAATTTAAACAACGTTAATAAATCCCAGGCCCTGAAGATGAGTTCAATAAAGATCGAAACGTTGGCACGATAAAGAAAATGTTTTTCTAAAACCTACATCACACCAGACCGCACCTCACCTCCACCTACAAATAATTATAAATAAAGAGTTTCATTTCAATTCTCTCTCTCCCTCCCTCCCTCTCTCTCTCTCTCTCTCTCTCTCTCTCTCTCTCTCTCTCTCTCTCTCTCTCTCTCTCTATCTATCTATCTATCTATCTATCTATCTATCTATCTATCTATCTCTCTGTCTGTTACTGATTTGGTCTGTACTGATCCTTCTGACCGCCTTAACCCTTGAAAATCTAAGCACAAAAATGTGAAGTTAATGAACGGTCGTTGGTCGGCGGTGAATAACGAAGTTTCTGTACACAGATACGGGAAATGACCACTCTCCAGAGTTAATATCTACATTAGTGCGGTGAGGCCGGATCAGATTACCGGCTCTTATATTAGATTAGGCATCGTCGGCTGCGGTCGACCGCAGTGCCGGTATTGGTTTTGCCTCCGCGGCCGTCGGAAAGGGTACTGCGGTCGGCTCCCATAAATCGATAAAGGAACGAGATTAGTCCGACCCGGCCGGGGACGAGGAACAATTTCTTTGGTAATCTTCATCGGCGGTTTTCTCAAAATCGACTCTCGCCCACCTGGGCCGCTTTTTACGGTCAGTCGATCAATCCACACTTTGGTTTTACAAGAAAAAACCCGATTTCTATCAAATGAACGATTTGGTTGTGTTACATTCAGTGAGAGTTGAGGGAAGAAACGTTATTCTTTGAAAATGGTTGATTGGAATACATTCGATCTTAGTTATCAGCAAAGATAGACCATCTTGATACATGATTGAGATAACCAATCTTAATATTATTCAAGATATATTGAAAAATCATACCAAAGAACGCACCTGGCATTACCTGCCACCCCATATTTATTTATTTCGGAAAAAAAGGGTGATTAGAAAAATGAGGTCGTGTTCACGCGAGTTTGAAACCGGGCACGAGCACTCGCGCGTCAAGTCGGCAAATCTCGCTCCACGGTCGGCCCCCAGGGTCAGCTCGTAATTGGAAGGAAGAGCGAGAAAGAGTGTGGGAATGGGTCTCCGACGGACGCCCACATCTGTCAATCCGGACGGATCCCGCCTTAACGAGTCCGATCCGGAGGAATCGTAGTAAGAAAGGGAAGATCCTGGGGGGAAAACACGCCAGCGAAAAGACGCGAGACTTTCCGGACCGCTTGGACCAATTGTGAAACGGCCGAAAACTTTTGTTCCGGTGAGTTGTAAGATTCAAAATGTAAAATTCGATAACCGGTCGTTTACAGAAGCCTGAGAATCACACGCTTCAAAAACCTATTCATTCTACTTATTCCTGTTATCTAGATAGTTGGGATTTTCCTCGACAAAATTAAAGCATTTAATGCCTTGGATCATGATGCCCTCCTTCATAACTTGTACACTCTAGGAATTTGAGAAAATTTGCATGAATGGTTCAAATCGTTTGCAATATGTCCGGATCGCAAAGTATTGAGTGATTTCAACTATATTCAGTATGGTGTGACTCAAGGCTCTGTGTTACGACCTGTTTTATTTTTGATTCATATAATCCTCAGAGGCGATAGTAGTCAACGTTGTGCTAATTGCTTTATCATCGAACAAAAAAATCATACCAAATACTTAGGACAAATTATCGACGAAAGATTAAAATTGCAAGCCCAAATTGATAAGGTCAGGAAAAATATACAGTTTGGGTAGAGGTAAATTAATTTTTTGCGGAACAAACGTGTACGTGGTCTTCTTTTAAAAGTATTCTATGCCCTGGTTCAACTGGGGAGGGGCATATGCCAATATGCAACCTCAAATAGTCAAAACATAACAAAGAATTGTTAGAGCTTTGTCCTACAAGAGGAGAATTGAAAACTCGCTTCCAATTAAAAAAAAATACAATATACATTTTTGTATATACAGTAAAACTTTTTAACAGAGGGGGAAATAAAATAGATAAATGTGAAATTTTAATTATTCTTCCTACGTGGGGTCTTGTTTGAGATAAAAAAGTTAATATCACGAGCGGGATTCGAACCCAATTTCGGCTGTCCGAGTGGATCGGAGTCACGATAGCTCAAGTGGTTAGAGCTGAGTATTAAGCCGAAGGTCGTGGGTTCGAATCCCGCTAGTGACACTAACTTTTTTCATCTCAACCGAGACCTTATATAAAAAGAATAATTAATTGAAATAATTAACGTAGTCAATTAGGCCATTAAACATAAATATAAATTTTTTAAATTCTAAATCGAAGAACACAATGCAGTATTGCTTCAACCTAAAACCTCCCTAGTGCTCAAAAGTTTCTTGTACGCAGGCCCTAAATGGACTCATAAACTTCCAGCAGGTTTAAAAAAGTGCTTTAATTTTAAGAAAAATTAAAAAAATTGAATAATGGCTTTTCAAGTAGTCTCATATCGAATAATACAATTAGGCACAAGTCCATATTTAATGTGTGTTTCTAGTGACTTGTTCTTTCATAACATGTTGTGTTGTGAAGTAGTGTGGGGCGGTCAAGAACGATGTAGTTTCGGAAAACACATTTTTTGCCGACGTTTCGACTTTTATTCGGGTCATCTTCAGGTCATAAACTGTGGTGGTATTCTTATGGTGTCATATAGGTTTTGTGTGAAAGTGTTATGACTTGTATATTTTTACACATTAACACAAAATCACCACTCTTTTCCCTGAAGATGACCCGAATAAAGGTCGAAACGTCGGCAAAAAAATGAAAAATGTGTTTTTCTAAACTACCTCATCCTTGACCGCTCCATATTTAATTTAACTAAGCTCTATTGATAGTTTTGCTTTTCAATCTTTAATAAAATTGAGGCAGGTAGGTCAAAAATATGAATTTATCTAGGATACCTACAGCACCAATTTTTATTCTATTATAGTTGATATAAAAAAAATTGTAATTTAAAATTTAATTTTTAGTTTAAATATGTTTTTATCTATTTTCATTTCCA
The DNA here is from genome assembly GCF_000648675.2 of Cimex lectularius. Taxonomy (NCBI): domain Eukaryota; kingdom Metazoa; phylum Arthropoda; class Insecta; order Hemiptera; family Cimicidae; genus Cimex; species Cimex lectularius. The sequence continues at coordinate 1,221,800 of NW_019392781.1, forward strand.
TGTATATAGACATTTTTTTTCTACTGTTTAAAATAAATAAGTGGGTAAAAAATAGATTTCTTTTGAGTGGACGAGCTGAAATTATGATGAATCATCAAATTTGAAAAATCTTTTCGTTGGATAGAAGCTTTCTTTTTAATACAGTTCTATAGATACGAATACAGTTAAAACGATCAATGTTACGGTTGAAAAATGACCAAATATAGTGAATATTAATCGATATGTGCATTTAGTAATCATAATTGACCTTGCATTGGTCTTGGTTGAGATGGAAAAGCTAGTGTCACGAGCAGGTTTCGAACCCAGGTTCGGCTTCCGTTCGACGGCTCTCAACGAAAAGAGTTTCGGTGATTTAGTATGAGCTTATTTCAGCAAAGCTTAGGAAGACGTTTTAGCAACGAATTATTAGGGATTGACTCAATCCCACCACTGAAAGGTAAAAATATCTCTCGAGTCGGACCAGGAAAGATAGACAAACCAGTTCAAAAAATTGTCGATTTTTCCGTTATTTTCTTCCTTTGTGCCTAAGATGGTTCCACAATAAATTCCAAATTTTTAAGCCTTAGGGATTTACTGAAAAGTTTGATGGCATGGAAACAACACCTTTTTTAGGAGGATTCTTACAGCAGTGGATGTCAACACTCGGGGTACCAGTGTTTTTGAATAAAAGCCCATTTCAAAGCAGGGCCGCTGGATTCGAACTCGGGACCTTCAGCTTACAGTGATGAGTGCCGTGCCTAAACCGTTGCGGCCACCGACGCCCCTGAAACAACACGTTTTGTAACTCTCTTCTCTTTTCCAAACAACACAGACCTAAAAAGTGAAATGGAAAATTAAGAAAACCACAAATTATGGCCACAGTTATATCAGATAAAAATTAATTTTGCAATAAAATAATAATAATCTGACCATATAGTAACTTTATTGATATGATTATTTAATGGCATGTGTTCCGATTGAGTACTCGGTTGGATTTTGGTCCAGGTAGGACCTCCCCGGTGTCACCCGGTGAGGCGAACCGTGAACGGCAATATTTTGACACGTCCGTTCACAATGGGCGATCTGCGAGGGGCAGTAGATCATTTCCGGGCCATCGAACTGCAGAAGCGCACGCACGTCGGGAGTCCATCGCGGGCTGAAACCGTTTGTCCCCGGTCTTGTTCGTGTGGAAGGGAAAAAACGGGACAAAGCGCAGGCAGCTGAAATGGCCAGCGTTCTGCAGCAGTCGGATGCGAAATAAAACGGAAAACTACTAATCGATGATTGAATGTTTAGCCTCTTCCGTCAATTTCGGGAAGCTTTTTCAACGAACGATTCAGAAACGTACACGTCCGATATTACTAATTAATCATACGAGATACAACTTCATCATACACAATAATACATACTTTAAAAAGTACCATGTGAAAAGGAAAAGAGAACAAAGGGAAAGAGAACATCAACAACATCCTGATGATTTGTTGGATCGAAACCAAATTCTTGAATCTGTAAAAAAGAATGACATAACTGAATGACATAACTACATATTTAAAAGGCTATTTTTTTAGTCTACATTGTTCTGAATAGAAAAACCAGGAGAACTGCTCAAATCTTCTGTCCATGAATAAGATTCATGGAGTCGATAGACTTTTCAAAAGTGAGCACGATAAAAATTCTAAGTTTTAAGTGAAGTTCTGACTTAATGTATAAGTGCAGACAAGGACGAAAAATTATTTTCCCAACTTATGTAAAAAAAAATAAAATTCACGTAGTGAAAATATTGGTGAAAATATTAACTTTGAAAGCCTAGCATTCTTGTTGGGTAGAATCGGGTAAAGTATAAACAATTTGATCAATCAAATATTCCATTTGTTTTTTACGTCTTAGGGATATTTATAAAAAAAACAACCGAGTGAAAAAGATAAAGAAGAGAGAAAAAGAGAGGGTCAAAGAGAGAGTGAAATAGATANAGAGAGAGAGACACAAAGAGAGACAGAAAAAGATAGATAGATAGATAAATAGACAGGTAGGTAGTTATATACAAAGAGAGAGAGGGAAAGAGTGAGAGAGAGAGTGTGAGAAAGAGGGAGAGGAGCGACAGGGACTGAAACGTACATCTGAACATCACCCATTGTGTTTTTTGAAAATAAGAACAAAAAATAAATACGCGCTTTTTAAGGAATTATTTAGCGGAACATGTAAAAATAATAACAGTAATGACAGAACATAGAATGCAGATGGTGTAACATAAATATCTCCAGCTAAAATTGAATGTTAGTTTACAACGGGTTTATCCTGTTTTAATTCCACGTGTTGTAATTGTTATTTGTTTCTATTGGCGTTTAAACACAATGTTAACACGATTTATGATGGGGAGTGATTAAGTCCGGGTTTATTTTTGATGAGTTGCAGGTTTTTTATTATTACCGAACGTCCACATAGTTGAGGGGTTTCATCATTCGCCTTCTCCAGCTTGGACTCGTTTACAACCGATAAAATTCAACTCTGGGCTCTTCATTGTAACTCATAGCCGGTGAAAAATTGCGAAAAAGGCTATTTTGTCAGGCGAAAAGATAACATACATGTTGTATAATAAAGTGAAAAATAAAACCAAACACAAACTAAGGAGATAGAATAATATAGGTGAGGTAATAAAGAATAATATTGTAAGGTTTCTTAATATTTCGACCTGATTTGATAAGAATTTAAAGTCCAATGTTTCAAATTTGGGCCAGAATGATGGAGATTCCATTTATGGAAGTCGTCTTTACGACCTGTTGCCTGTTACTTTTTTAAACTTTTTTCGTGAAAAGACAAATGGTGGTTGGGTTTCGTAGAAAACACAGGCAATAAAACAATTTGAAAAAAAAAAGCTGAATATCTAATAAATGGCGGAGATCGTTCCTTATGGGGATTCTCCTACAAGGTGTACAATTAATCAGAAGGGGGAGGAGAAGAGGGTTAGAAAAAATAAAAAAGAGTGGAAATTCGTTTTGCCAGGTGCTCAGGATCTTGTAACATCTTCACAAGAAATGCCTCGTCCTAAATCAAAAATCTGCTGCACCCCCTCACCCCCGCGCTGTAGGAAGCAGACGTTCGCGAGGTCCTCTGTAATTACCGAAAGATTCCAGACATAGCTGGGCAGGAGGTGCCGAGCAGTCTACCTGCCCCAGATCCTATCTGGCCGGTTCGGCCGTACCTGTCTTCGGGCCGGGGTTCCAGATTCTCCAGTTCCAGTTTCAATGAGTCACTGGAGGCGTCGCCCGCTCAGAGCGCGAACGCCCATACAATACAAGCGCAATACACCGATAAACCGCTTTTATGAAAAGCACCTAATCGCAGTTTCAAACGGCGGGGATGCTTGTTTTGAAATTATATAAAATGAGAAAAAACAAGCCTGCAGTGTGATATTAGACCATTCACAAACCATCTCGATCTGCTCTTGGAAAAATCTGTTAAAAGCGTCATTTGAAGACTGAAAGTAGAGAACTATAAAATCAAGGCACTTTGTAAAAAAAAGGTGTTTTTTACCACTCTACTCTGGCCACTAAGATAGGTATTCCATCCGATATTCACAATTCATTTGTTTCAATGATTAATCAATGGAGTAATAAAGTGTTTTATGCAATATGGCCAATCATATACAATTATTAATAAAGTTTTATGCAAAATGATCATTCTTCTGCGAGGACAAAGTGTGTTTTATGCAAAATAACCGATCTTCTTGGTGGAGATCATACATAACGACTGAAAAAGTGTGTTTAACGCAAAATGCCCAATCTTCTCTGTGGTCTAAATGTATTTTAAACAAAATGTCCAATCTTCTGGGTGGAAATAATACCTAAAGTCTGATCAAGTGTTTTATACAAAATGACCAATCGTCTGGGTGGAGATCGTACATAATGACTGAAAAAGTGTGTACTATGCAAAGTGTCCAATCGTCTAGGTGGAGGTCATACATAATGACTGAAAAAAGTGTGTTTAATGCAAAATGACTAACATTGTAAGTGGACGTAATATCTAATGTCTATTAAAGTGTTTTATGCAAAATGACCAATCTTCTAGGTGGAAATACTACCTAATGACTGAAAAAGTGTGTACTATGCAAAGTGTCCAATCGTCTAGGTGGAGGTCATACATAACGACTGAAAAAGTGTGTTTAACGCAAAATGCCCAATCTTCTCTGTGGTCTAAATGTATTTTAAACAAAATGTCCAATCTTCTGGGTGGAAATAATACCTAAAGTCTGATCAAGTGTTTTATACAAAATGACCAATCGTCTGGGTGGAGATCGTACATAATGACTGAAAAAGTGTGTACTATGCAAAGTGTCCAATCGTCTAGGTGGAGGTCATACATAATGACTGAAAAAAGTGTGTTTAATGCAAAATGACTAACATTGTAAGTGGACGTAATATCTAATGTCTATTAAAGTGTTTTATGCAAAATGACCAATCTTCTAGGTGGAAATACTACCTAATGACTGAAAAAGTGTGTACTATGCAAAGTGTCCAATCGTCTAGGTGGAGGTCATACATAACGACTGAAAAAGTGTGTTTAACGCAAAATGCCCAATCTTCTCTGTGGTCTAAATGTATTTTAAACAAAATGTCCAATCTTCTGGGTGGAAATAATACCTAAAGTCTGATCAAGTGTTTTATACAAAATGACCAATCGTCTGGGTGGAGATCGTACATAATGACTGAAAAAGTTTGTACTATGCAAAGTGTCCAATGGTCTAGGTGGAGGTCATACATAATGACTGAAAAAGTGTGTTTAATGCAAAATGACTAACATTCTAAGTGGACGTAATATCTAATGTCTATTAAAATGTTTTATGCAAAATGACCAATCTTCTAGGTGGAAATACTACCTAATGACTGAAAAAGTGTGTACTATGCAAAGTGTCCAATCGTCTAGGTGGAGGTCATACATAATGACTGAAAAAATGTGTTTAATGCAAAATGTCCAATGTTCTGAGCGGTCAAAGTGTATTTTATGCAAAATGTCCAAACTTCTCGGTGGGCAAAGTGTGTTTTAAGCACAATGAACAATCTTCTGGGGGTACATAATACTTAATGTCTGATAAATTGTTTTATGCAAAAGAACAAATCCTCTGGCCTCCTAAAACTGTATAGTATGCGAAGTGTCCAGTCTTTTGGGTGGATATCATAATATGTATAATGCCTGAAAAGGTGTGTGATATGCAGTGTTCAATCTTCTAAATGGACAAAGTGTATTTTATGCAAAATGGCCAATCTCTGGATGGACATTTTACATGATTTATATGTAAAGGGTGTTCTATGCAAAATGAACAACCCTCTGGGTTGACTCCATACATAATGATTGATAAAGTGTTTTATGCAAAATGTCCATTCTTCTCGGTGGACAAAGTCTGTTTTAGGTAAAATGAACAACCCTCTGAGTGGACATAATGACTGAAAAATAGTGTTTTATGGGAATTGACCAATCTTCTGGGTGAAGATTAGACATATTGACTGGAAAAGGGTGTTTTATGCAAAATATCCAATCTTCTGAGTGGACAAAGTCTGTTTTATGCCAAATGAACAACCCTCCGAGTGGACATAATGACTGAAAAATAGTGTTTTCTGCGAACTGACTAATCTTCTGGGTAGACTTAATACCTAATGACTGATGAAGTGTTTTTTTTTGCAAAATGACCAATCTTCTGGGTGAAGATTATACAAAATGATGAAAAAAAGTGTTTTATGAAAAATGACCAACCCTCTGAGTGGACCTAATGGCTGATAAAGTGGGTTTTCTGGAAAAATGACTAATCTTGTGGGCATCATACGTAACGACTGATAAAGTGGGTGTTTTTAATGTCCGATCTTTTCGTTTGGCAAAGTGTTTTTCATGCTAAACGACCGACCTACTAGAGATCATCATACATAATGGCTGATATGTGTTTCATGCAAAATGACCAATAATAACTGAGAAAGCGTGTTTTTCGTAAATTTGTATTCGGCGTTCTCGGAGACTTCGACGCTTCAGGAAAGTATAACTCCTATAAATTTCATTCGACTCCTATTTTTATCGTTAAGTGAAACCAAAAATAATAAATTACATAAATTTAAAAATATTATTTGGAGATCGTGAGATGCGTTCTGGGGTGACGTAGGTTTAGAAAAACATTTTCTTTATCGTGCCAATGTTTCGAAACGTCACGAAACCTACGTCACACCAGACCGCATCTCACGATCTCCAAATAATCATTAATTAACGGTCATTAAATACCACACATTTAAAAATATTGAGATGTCTTCTTAAAAGAAACGACGTTTTTGGTAAAGTAGGAAGAATTGTAGGCAGTTTTTTAAGATGGGCATGTTTCTTTCTATATTTTAGAGCTACTTAGCCTCTTGGGATATTTTCTTTTTATTCCTGCCCAGGATAAATAGATACATCTTTAGTCTTTAAAGATTGATAGTGGTTTTGGTCGAGCCGTTTGATTTTCGTTTTATTGTGCTTAAATGCCCTTATATGTTTTATTTTCCGTATGTTTGTATATGCCTTAGCTTTCTAATATATGCATTTGTCCTTTTTGTGTGTATCGTGGTAATTTTGAGTTTGTCTGTTTGCTTTAGGTTTCGTTTCGTGTGAGGTAAATCAATAAATTCCCTTATATGCCATTTGTCTTCTTTTATTTCGCATCGTTTCTGCCCGCAATCACATACCATTGTCAGAACACCATTTTGGTATAGAGGGATGTTTTATCTAGGCGTTTTCCTATCGTATTACTTGCTTTCCGTTTTATACTTTGTCTTCAATCAATGCAGTTTGTTCAAAATATTTTTTTAAATTCAAAACTTTAATGTTCAAAATTATTCTTGAAATAATTCAGATTTTTAAATTTTGTACTGTAAATTTACGCCGACCAGGTACGTTTTTGATAATTTTTTAAATTTTCAATGATTTTGTTGTTTAGTTTATTAAATATTGGCAAAAATGTGTAAATTAAGGTAGAATCCTCTAAATATTTACAAATGTGTACAATAAAGTCGATTTATTTGCTTCTAAATAGCTTGAAACATGAAATAAAAGGTTCAACAACGACTAGGCTAAGAAAAAAGAGAATAAATATAATTCCGGTTCCAATCAAAACCTAGAAATACATCCGCAACAACTACAGAAACCCATATATTAACCTATTTTTCCCAACATTCCCTAAGGGTAACTCCAATTTAGCAAATTATCTAAATCTTGGCTATTCCCATGGGTATATATTTGGCAGGTTTTTGTAATGTTTCAATCTGTGTGTTGGCAACACTGATTTTTTTCGAAAATCTCGATCATGGCATCTTTTATCTCCAACATGACTCTCTGCGTCCTTTTTCAATTGTTATATTTGTCAAACATACAAATTTTTCCAGTTTATAATTTAACCCTTTTTTTGTCCTAAGTTGCTTCTGAGCAATGCCAAATTTACCGAGGTTTAAGGTTGGAATGAAATCCCGTGAATTTAGGTCGGACGCAGTGTTGTTCCTGCTCTGTTTCTACTCGTGTACTGGCAACACTCATTTTTTTTTTCTAAAATATCAATCATGGAATCTTCTATCTCCGACATGGCTCTCTGCGTCCTTTTTCGATTGGTATATTTGTCAAACATAAAATTTTTTCCATTTTTTTAATTTAACCGTTTTTTGCCCTAGTTACTTCAGAGCAATGCCAAATTTACGAAGGTTTAAGGTTAGAATGAAATCCCTTGAATTTAGGGCGGACGCAGTGTTGTTCCTGCTCTGTTTCAACCCTTGTCCTGGCAACACTGATTTATAAGGCGCCAACAATCAATTCATCACTACTCATGGTATTTTCCATCTAACATTTAACAAAATTGCTAAAGTTCGTTTTCTTCTAAGAAAAAAAGTTAAAAAGGAGTTAATTAAGCTTAATTTTCTAGATCCCGTGTCGGTTCATCCTGCTGTAATGCTAGTGGGATAATTAATGTTTATTCTGTTTTGGAAAAAACCCAATTTTAAGCACCCTTTAAAGCCCATGAATACGAATTTTTATTACAATTAAAAATAAATAGAATAATTATATTTTATGTAAATTTCTTCTAAAATTGTGATGTTTCCCCCTGTGATCTGCTCGGGGCTGAACCTATATTTTGATAGTCGCCTAACATCGCTTTTTGTCAGTCACACGTTTCGGCATTTCGTCATCTTCACTGTTGATTTTGGAGCTTCAATAAAATTTCAAATTAGGTAGTTAACTAGAAAAATCATTATTTTATTTTCAATATTTATAGTGGTTTAGGAAAAAATGGCCGGAATCTAATTTAATTCAACGCCAGCTGTTAATCCGAAACAAAAACATTTATGTTTATGATGTTATGTTTTGTATAAAATAAATAATAATATATGCCCAAGGCTTTCAAATTATGCTATAATTTTTTAGCAAATTTTTAGCACTGTGGGATTGGATTCCGGAAAAGACAGAAGTCTCTTACTGCCGTGACGGTTTTTTTTTTGTTCGTTTATGTTTCGTGCTAAAAAATTACATCGCAGACCATGATTTTATGATACTTTTTAAAAGGATAGTTCCTACTCACAGTAAGTTGTTTTTGCAACGATCCGGATTTCGAGCCTTTTAGCTCATCATCAGGTTGAAGGACTTCTACAACCACGTCTCTCGACATGAATTGCCAAAGTCCAGAGACGTGGTTGTAGAAGTCCTTCTACCCTTTTAAAAAGTATTGAACACCACACTCACTCCATCATTTATCATTTCTATGATTTTATGATTTCTGACCCTTCGATCTCTTGATGTTATAACCTCTAAGATGGCGATTAATTTTTTTATATTCGTTAATGTTGGTGACTAAAAACATTGCAGACTAAGGCGGAAAAACATTATGGAAACTTATGAAAATTATGTTCCTTTTTTAAAGTAAAGTATTGAAACGTTCGGACGAAAAACGATGTGTAAATGTTTTTCTCAATTCTCAAAAAAATCGAAATTTTTTAACCACCCTCCTGATGACCAACCTGGATCCGCCCTTGGTTGATGTTGTTGTTGTTGATGTCTTCTATGGCAATTATGTCGCGTATATGTATGTTTTGTTATAATTTCTCCCAAGCTTTTCTAAAAATACTGGCTGTATCAATTTGTCCCTAGTGTAGAATAAAAATTATGTCCCACGAGATTAAGTAGCTACAAGGATGGCCAGCATAAATAATTATGTTTAAGTCGAATTACTCAAAGGTTACGAATTTGTAAAGACGTTAATAACTTTTCCGTCATTTAAATATAGTCGCAATTTATAAACCGAAATCCTTGTTCCTACTGAAAGGACTATTTATCAAATAGAAATAGCGTTCGTGAACTCTGATCCTTCACGATATTTATAATTCAGTTTCTACACATAAAAGGCTAATAACCACTTCGGTGTTATGCTAATTATTGTAAAAAGGGGAGGAGTGACAAAAAGATTCGATTTTTACCTCCATGGCAGTGTTTAAAAAAAATGGATTTTTTAATTTGGAAACGCTTCGGAAACCAGTTCCAGTACCCGGAAATAAATTCCCATACGGCACATCCAGGAGGGCTGGAGTGGTGGACCGCTGGAACGGATTGGCGGACCGGTGCCACCTCCAGTGCTCCAGCCACACCCACAGATCCTTCCCATTTCTCGCCAGTTTCACCCGGGCAGGGCTGCCGTTAACGTCTCCTCGTCAGTCAGGACAAGGAAGAAACACTCGCGGTACGCGCTGTTTACGAGCCGAGGCGCATCAAACGAGCCCAATGCTGGTCGTCGACACCGCCGAACGCTTCAGACAGCTCCTGGCCAACAACCCGGCCCTCAAAACACCAAACGTGAGTTACACGATTTCACATCATCATCATTAAAAATATAATTACATAGATAATCGTACCAATCAATGCGACGATAGACGATATCAGCATATGGTTGATACCTAGACACATACCAATTGCACTATCTTCAGTACATTACAAAAAATTACATGCTAGTCAATCAACCCAAAAATCAAAAATTAAAATAATCGAATTTCCATCTAAAACCATAACTTGTACGTACCTTCTTTAAAAAATAAAAAAATAATAATAATAGTGTGGATTGATCCAATTTATCAGCATTTTTCGGTTAAATATGCTCGATTATCAGGTCAGAGTGTGAAATAAAAACGGGTATTTTTCGTCTTGCTTTCTGGAGGGTGAACGCGCATTTTGGTCGTTTCGGAACATTTTGGCCTTCGCTGGTTTGACGGATCAGGAATGTTTCGGCTTCTGAGCATCTTCAGCAGAAGGCGTGTGTGTTTTTCCTGCGCTTGTGTTATTTTTATTAAACGGCAAGTCTTTTTTTCCCTTTGAAATGAATAACTGTTACGAATAGACCGTTGAAGATGTCGAGAAGACGAAAAACATCTAGTAGGCCAGGACAGCTTAAACTATGTGGATCTGTTGGCCCTATAAAATCATAGGGCCAAAATTTGGTATAATTTGTCTAATAATGCTACATTTACCAATTAATAAAAATAAAATAAGACAAACAAAATTACATAAACTTTTAAGTAAAACTTTAGCTTATTTGTATGCTGGAAAAAGGGACTTAAAATTTCCTGACAGGGTCTGTTTTTTTTTGCATGTAGTGTAACCTAAGACCGATAGAAAATGAATAATTCTATAACATGTTTAAAAACAGATCACATCTCGTTTAAATTCAAAATAATAAACAGATCTATTATTGATGATGTCGTGAAGCTGAAAAGCGTCTGGTAGACCAAGACATGCCAAACACAGTGGATATGTAGATCAATATGAACATAAAGGCAGGCGAAAAGTCGTATTATTTGTCTACTAATGATAAATTTGTAAATTAATAAAAATTACCAATAGAAAAAATTAAATAAACTTAAAACTTTAGCTTATATTTATGCTGGAAGAAGGAGACTTTTGTTTTCCTGACAGGTTCAATTTTTTGCACGTGGAATAACTTAGGCCAGATAGAAAATGAATAATTGTGTTTAAAAACAGATCAAATCTCGTTTAAAATTCTAAATAATAAACAGACCCATCATTGAAGATGTCTTGAAGCTGAAAAGGGGTTTTTCATCAGGACATCCCAGACACCGTGGATATGTAGAACAATATGATCATAAACGGTCAAAGTAGTAAAATAAAAATCGTATTATTTTACTAATATAAAGACTAAATTTGTCATCTAATAAAAAAAGCATTAGAAAAGATTTTTGAAATAAATTTTTATGTGTAGAGGTTAGTGACCGTTAATCGATCTGAATAACTATAAATTTTTATGTAAAAACGTTAGCTTACATTTATGCTAAGACGAAGACAATATTTGTTTTCCTGACTAGATTTCTTTTGTATCAGAAATAATTACGGCCAAAAGTAAATAAATAATTGTGTAGCACGTGTAAAAATAAAGATCAAAACGCGTTTAAGTGGACTAAAAATAATAAACAGGCCCATTACTGAACTTGTCGGGAAGGTGCAAAACGGCCCAAAGAGCTTGGATATGCAGGGCAAAATGATCGGTAACGGCCAAAATTTCTTACTATTTCCCTAGAATAAATGCTAAATTTGTCACCTAATAGAAATAGCATTAGAAAAAACATAAAATAAAAATTTAGATTATATTTATGCTAAGCGAAGGTGGCATATAATTTACCATACATGCAGTGCTACTTATAAAATAAAAAGTGCAGAAGTGTATAAGAAAAAATCGAAACGCATTTGGCATACCAAAAACAAGCAGGAAGGCCGAGTATTATGATCGGAAACTGCCAAAAATACCGGTTCACCATTTTCAAGTCCTCAGAATTCTCGAATTCAGAAAAGTTTGAAGATTCCTTTCTTTCTTATCAATCAATTATTGCTGAATAAAAACTTTAAATGAACTATTTTATATTAAGAGTGAATCAGGGAACAAAAAACAATAAAAATCTTACCAAGCTTTTGATTCATGTAAAATGTCTCAGGACCAGACTGATATTCTGATGACCTCAAGTAATAGACCATCGCTGGTTCATTCCTTTTTCAATACTGGGCAACTTAAATTAAACCAGGACGTTGAAAAGTCAAGAAAGGCTTTTAATTTCAAAAACAGTAGTAAAATCTAGCTGTTTTCATTTTTTTCTATTAAACCGATTGATGAATAATCATTACGTTTTATAGAGAGGAAATAAAAACGCGAATCCTTAGCGCAGAAAACAGCAAGGATATGCTGAACCGACCACTTATGGGTCCGTCTATTCTCACGGAATTTTATTTTGATCAAACGGTTTTTTGGCTTTGCGCCATCTTCAGTGGGGTACTTTAAGGTCAACATATGTTCATTGACGAGCAAGCCTTCACCGATCAACAGCAAGTATAGGGAGACCAAAACGATCACATAACAGATAAAAAATAAATATTTGTATTATTCCTTGGACTTATTTTGATAACTACTGAACAAAATCAATTAAATAATTTTTTTAAAATATTCTTCCCGTTTTTCTCTTTATACGTGTACACAACGATACTGTGAGGACCGGGTTGTTATTGATATCGATATTTTTACTTGTTATTTTTGAACTGATCAGTTTTCCATGTACGTTTATTTTTTCGTGTTATGTACATTGTACGGGGTACGAAATCATGCCATCTTCAGCGAGGTTCGTTATTTCAAACCAGCGAGAGTAAGCCAAGAAGATGAGTCCGTCAGGCAACCCATTATCAAAATAATTTGACGGTATTCTTTCTTCAATGATTTTTATAACACTATCTCTTTTTAGATTGTTGTAAACAGCGAGCAAAAGCGGACCATGCTTGTTGACAGATTGTTAAATATTTCCGGTTTTTAAACATCTTGAACTCGTTATCGTGTTGTTTTTAATTATTTAAAAGCAAAGACAGAAAATTTTAAACAGACGAACCCGTGATGACCTTATCCGCTAGACTTAAAAACAATCCAAGTACCAAATATATATACTTATCAACATGATATATTTTTTAATTAAATTTCTGTTTTATATATTTTTTTAATTTGCAAAGTGTTTCAAATTCGTAGTGGTTCTGATTTATCTGAAAAAATTCCCACATTGCACGAAAATGTTACAATCTAGTTTATTTTCAGCGTGGGTTTCTGCGATTTTATTGCTTTTCCGAGGTCAAGACTCGTTTCCCTTTTATTGTACATAAATCATTTCAAAGGGTCGAACTATTGACATTAATTCCACGCTAATTGAGAGGATTTCATTAGGGTTTTTTCCCGAATGGAATCGATCTTGGCTCGACGTACAAAGAGGCTCGACGCATCAGACGTTCTCGTGCCAAAGCGTGGAGGAATCTGCTTATCAAGTAGTCAATATTGTGTTTTTTCCCACTTTGAGGAGAAAGTGGGCTTATTGACTTTTCTTGTAAAGCCAACTGAGCGAAGATTCTACTTTCCAGTATTGTATAAACTCTCAACTTTACCCAGTTTCAATTTATTTTCACCAAATAGATAATTCTGAAAAATGTTAACTTTTAAACAAATGATTGTTAAAAAATAAATAGCCGTAGTAATAATTAAACAATTATTTAAATGCGATTCTTTAAATCGCCACTGCTTCTACAGATGCGTTCAAGTCTCCACAGAGACTTTAACGCTCGGCTGAAATAGAAAAGTAGTCTCGTTTTTACTTTAATGTCTATTAAATTATCGTCTGTTTTGCACAGCATAGAAAATATGATCAATGCCAATGTGATATATTTCCTGTGATGATCTGATTGTCACGAAATGGAACATCATGATTGTATTGCTTGCCCTTGGACGGTCGCATTGTGACAGTACCCAATGTCCACATCGTACAGGCGAATATAATGGTAATTGATATCATAGTGAAGGATTATTAAGTAATAAAATATTTACTAGATGGACAGCATGTTTCAAAACTTTAGGAAAATTCAAAACGTGTTCAGGAATATAATAATATTAATTAAATTTGGAGTTTCCTTTTCAATCGATCTACAGTGTCATACTTGGGGTTTTACAGGGTCGAAAGGTTTTAGCAATGAAAAAGTAGATATTTATTATTAATTTTATCGAACTTCTATCAAGAACCTGAGGAATCCTGGTGAATAAATTATTTGCTTGTCATGGCTAATAATGATCTTAATGTCTTATTCTTTTGGGAAAAAGTGGTCACCGTGATAAGTTTTAAAAAATCTCTATAAGAACTGAATTTTAAAAAAAAAATAAATTTAACGCCACTGTCGAAAAACTAGGTTATGACTTGCGGTTGAAGCACAGGGTTTTCCAAAACTAAGTAGCTTCAAAGAAGGTGTAAGGTGAAACGCGTTTTAAAAGGGAGAAAGTGAAATCTAGGCGGATACAAATCATCGTAAATCCAAAAATGGGTTCAAATATCATCAATTACTATCGTCCGTATCGGAAAATAAATTGAAAAACCAAATCGGTTCACTAAAAATGGATTTTTCTTTCTTTCGCAATGAGTTTATTTATTTCAATACTGTGTCACACTCTGACATTTGAAGTGCGCTATGATTTTCCAACGTTGTTCACACAGGTTAGAGAAAAAGGGAGAATCACCGTAGTTAAATGACCATAATTCGAGCCCGAAGGGAAATTGTTATTAAGTGGCCCTCGCGGTACCATAAGACCTCGTACACATCGGAATGTCAAAGGCTCGTCGCGGAGCTTACAAACGGAGCCAGTGCTTTCTCATCCCGGCATTACCGGCGGGCTTTACTGCCCCGTTTTACAGCTCTCGTTTTCATAAATGCTCCGGACTAGCTTGCTAAGAGGATCCGTTGCAGTTTAAGAGACGGAGAATTCATTACCGTCCGCCGAGGAATTTATTATTATAATTTCTTTTTAAAATGGGCCGGAAAGTTGTAAAGTTTCAATAGCTCACAAGGGGCCGGAGGAAGGGTTAGGATATTGCACAAAATAATAACTTTTATACTTTAAATTATTATTATTTTCATAAAAACACAAATATCAACAAGTAATCTCAATGTAAAAAGTTCTCCGATTACACCACAATTTTTATAAAATAGTTTAATGAAACCGACTTATGCTAGGTAGGAACGAATATGAAAAACACTCAAAATTTTATCCAAATATGACGAAGAGGAAGGAACGTTTTCACAAAATAACTCAATCAAGAATAATTTATTTTTCAATATTTGACATAAAAATATAAGATATACCCAGAATATTCACTCTGACACAAATCGGGATAAAAAGTTGTTAAATTAATTTTAAGTTAGGTACAATTAAAATATAGGCAATCAAGAAGTTATATAATACGAGAGAATTAGAAAAGTACAGGACGGAATCGACAGTTAGAAAATGATTAGACTTAAATATGTAAACTTAGTTTGATCTATCTTCAGGCAAACATATTCTATCCATATGGTAAAAATTATCTATGGGTACAAAAATAGATAAAAGTTGAGACCACAGATAAATAAAAATGATATGATCATAGAATAAATAGAGAAATATATATACACATATAAAGTGAGAGTGAGAGAGAGAGAGAGAGAGAGAGAGAGAGAGAGAGAGAGAGAGGGAGAGAGCGAGAGAGAGAGAGAGAAAGGCTGACAGGCTGACAGACAAACATACAATGCAAAGTAAAAAATATGAAGAAAATATATAGAGAAAAGGATATAGAAAAATGAATAAATAGATGGACAGATAAATAGATGAGTGGATGGATAGATTATCATAGATAAGGTGAAAGAAAAACAGAGAGTGAGAGAGAGAGAAAGAGAAGACAACTTAAAAAGATTAAAAATAGATAGATCATAAATGGTTAGAAAAATAAATAGATGGACAGATAAATATATGAGAGGAGGATGGATGAAAGATTGGGTGAAAGAAAGTGAGAGAAAAAGAGAGTGAGGGAGATCAGAAGAGACACACACAGAAATAAAAGGAGATAGATAGAAAATACATAGATATATAGATAGATAGAAAGATTGAGTGAGAGAGACAAGCCGACAGACGGACAATGCAAAGTAATGAATTTTAAAAAATAGATAGAAAAATGAAATAGATGAGTGGATGGATAGATTATCATAGATGGGATGACAGAAAGACAGAGAGTGAGAGAGAGAGAGAAAGAGAAGACAACGTAAAAAGGTTAAAAATAGACAGATCATAAATGGTTAGAAAAATAAATAGATGGACAGATAAATAGATGAGTGGAGGATGGATCAAAGATTGGGTGAAAGAAAAACAGAGAGTGAGAGAGAGAAAGAAAGTGAGAGAAAAAGATAGTGAGGGAGAACAGAAGAGACACACACACAGAAATAAAAGGAGATAGATAGAAAATACATAGATATATAGTTAGATAGATAGAAAGATTGAGAGAGACAAGCCGACAGATGGACAATGCAAAGTAATGAATATAAAAAATAGATAGAAAAAAGTAGATAGAAAAATGAAATAGATGAGTGGATGGATAGATTATCATAGATGGGATGAAAGAAAGACAGAGAGTGAGAGAAAAAGATATTGAGAGAGAAAGAAAGCGAGAAAGAGAGAGGAGAATGAGAGAGAGAGAGAGAGCGAGAGAAGGCAACGTCAAAAGATTAAAAAATAGATAGAAAATAAATGGATAGAAAAAATGAATAAATAGATAGATGCAGAAATGAACAGACAGATTATCATAGATTTGGTGAAAGAGAAATTGAAAGTAAGCCAGAAAAAAAGAGAGATAGACAGACAGAAATATAAACAGCTAGATACCAAAAGATAGCGAGATGTACAAACGTTGTATAGATAAAAAAATATAGATAGATAGATAAATAGATGGCTAGTTTGGTAGATAGTTAGCCAACTAGTAAGAGAGGATGTGTTCGAAGGGAGAGGGTGAGATAAAGAGTATAAAGATTATCATCATCCGACCTAATAAAAATAATAAATAGATAAAAAAAAGTAAATAAAGGGATTGACAGCTAATAGATGAGTGGATAAATAGATGATCATAGATTGGGAGAAAGAGAGACGGAGAGTGAGAGTGAGAGTGAGAGGAAGAGAGAGAGAGAGAGGATGAGAGATAAGGAGAGAGGGCGAGAAATAGTGAAAGGAGAGGTGTGTTTGTGTGAATGGGCTACAAATTACTACCAGAAATTACATATTCATACGAATTTTATTCATGGGGAAAATTTTCATTTTGATTGTTACGTCTTTGAATAAATCATTAATTCTACATTGTCTTGCAATTGTTTTACATCTAGATACGTTACGATAATTCATAAGTCGAAAATTATGCAATTAAATGTAATTAAAAGAATGAGAACGAGTGTGAGGTAAGAATTATGGTGCCAAATGTCACAATTTGATATTGATCGTCCGGTAAAACGGAGTGTATGTTATTTTTATGAAGGCATTATTCAGTATTAGAGGAAATATGAATCACTCATGAAATAAATAGTATAATTCTCTGAAAGGTTGAAATAAATCTTTTTTTATGCATAAATTATATTTATTTAAAATAGTTTGACAATGAAAAAGTGATGTATTTGGTTTTGATTTCATGGACAAGGAGGTAGAAGAAGGGCGCCAAAATTTCGAATTGGGGCTCCAGGAGACGGAGCAAAATTGCATTTTGTTATTCATAACACCTGACATAAATCACGAGCGGCCCCTCGGATCTTCCAATTTTTTCCCGTATCGTTTATCCAAGAGGCGTTTATTTATTCAAATCGGCTTTTGTCCGATGGACCGGTAGCGTTTACGGTACATGGGCCCCATTCAGCCCTCATGAAGATGTTTATGTAAATAGTGACACGGGGCCGAGACCACAATGGCAATAAATCGGGCGGCCTCCCGAGTCCCAGGGCAGCCCCGAGGGTGCTTTAACCCTTCCGGTGACAAAAGGATCCTCGGAATAGAGCAGAGAGAAAAAAAAACACCGTCGTGGTTTGTCTTTCTCTTCCTCAAAAGGGCACTTCACGCATTAAGTGACAATTCTCTTAACGGATCTCCGCCCTGGGCCGTTGTAATTCGGTCGATTTACAGGTTGGTGGCTACTTCCACACATGTAGAAAAAACTTAAATAAAATTTTTATCTTCCTCAAAATAACAGGATTGCAATTAAGTAAATCCTAAGATTCCAAAATAAATAAATCACACTAACAAACCTATTATTATTTTTTATTTCTCAAATCTACATGACTATATCAAGTAGAAAAACTTGGCAGGATGATTTTTTAAAATAGATTTTAGAGTAAGCTAACAAGGTTTGTTATCTTCTGATTACAATGAATCATAAAAGGTTTTGCTGCCGAATTGTACAAAACTGGACACGTTATGCTTTGATTTAATCATGCCCAGTAAAATCAATGATCAATATTTTTTTTCAATTATCAATATATGTTTTGGTTTGGGATTTTTTGACACGTATTACTGTAATCTGGTTGAAAATTTGCTGTATTTTGGTTACAATGAAACGTACAAAATTTTGCCGACCGAACTGTACAAAAATTGACATGTTTATGCTTTCACGATGATTTATCATGCCCGAATATAATCAGTGAACATTAAAATTTTATTTCAATTATCAATAACCGTTACAAATATATTTAATAACGATTCACTTTATAGTATAACCCAGAGGAAAAATTTTATTTCTTCCTTTATATTTTACAGTTATTTGGTTCATACGAAAGAAATTTTGGAACCAGTTTTGGATTGGGATTTTGACACGTATTACTGTAATCTGGTTGAAAATTTTATGTGTTTTGATTACAAAGAAACGTACAAAATTTCGCTGACCGAATTGTACAAAAATTGATATGTTTATGCTTTCACGATGATTTATCAAGCCTGAATATAATCAGTGATCAATAAATTTTTTCTATAATCAATAATTAGTATAAATATTTTAATTACGATTCACTTTAGAGTAAATTAGTGGATAATTTTTATATTTTATTGTTATTTGATTCATGTTTATGCTTTTATGATGATCTATCAAGCCCGAGTAAAGTCAGTGATCAATAAAATTTTGTTTCAGTTATCAATAATCATTATAAATATCTGCCATTACGATTCACTTTATAGTGTAAAATCAATGATCAATAAAATTTTATTTCAATTATCAATAATTAGTATAGATATTTTTAATTGCCATTCACTTTAGAGTAACTCAGTGGAAAATTTTTATATTATTTCTTTATATTTTATTATTTGATTGATACGAAATAAATTTTGGAACCAGTTTTGGAATGGGATTTTCGATACGCATTACTGTAATCTGGTTGAAAATTTTCTGTCTTTTGATTACAATGAACCATACAAAATTTTCCCCCGCCATTGTACAAAAATTGAAGTGTTTCCTTCATGATGATCAATCATGCCCGAATAAAATCAGTGATCAATAAAATTGTATCTCAACTATCAATAATTATAATAATTAAATTATAAATATTTTTAATTACTAGTCACTTTATTGTATAACCCAGAAGAAAAGTTGTATAGTGTTTATATTTTACAGTTATTTTGTTCATGCGAAATAAATTTTCGAACCGGTTTTGGATTAGGATTTTGATATGCATTACTGTAATCTGGTTGAAAATTTGTGTGTTTAGTTTAAATAAAAAATAAATAAATAATAACCAACATTCTGGATTTAACATTTTTTTCTACCAAATTAAGTTAAATTTAATAATACTGTGCGTAGAGCCATCATTTACGAAAAGGGAATCTACATACTCACCCCACTTTCATAATTTCTACGAATGGTTTGATGTAAAGGNACCCTGTATATTTATATATTATTATTATATTATATATTATATACAATTACATTTAGAAGATTTGATACAAGAAGAGAAATTGTTAATTAAAAACTCTCACATTATCCATGATTATTTTTGGATCCTTCAGTGTGAGCTAAAGAACTTTTTCAGTGATTATTTTTAGATTCCAATTCTAAAAGCATCTATGACAAAAAGCACAATCGTACAGCTATCGTCAATTATTAAATAAAAAGACAAGCGAGACACAACGTTCAATTTTTCAGAGACATTTTTGAATTTTTTTGTTTGTTTGTCAGAATGCTCTAATATTGTGTATGTGATTAAAAAGAAGTATAAGCTTTCATAGCCTGTGTTAAAAAGTAATTTTATAAATGTTTAAAATTTTTGGAAAACGGAAAATTCAAGATTATGTAGTGTCAGTTTTTAAAAAATTTAATTTAGTTTAATCGATTTTATTTCATACCTATCGATGCTTTTTATTAAACTTTTTTTAATCCAAACAGAGAAGGATAAATTGTTTGATAACGGTTTGACACCCGCGCGAGTTTGATCAGCTCATTGTGATTCCAGATGGGGAGCAGATTGGAAGACGATTTTTAAAAAATCTTCATCTTCACAAATAACACGTCATCCTTTTAATTAGCCAACAAGTCAATAGGGCTTGGAACAATAAGTTGATAAATATTAACAAGAAGTAACACCCAATTGTCGTTTTGAAAAATGGACCCATTCAGAGACTCCCAGTTCGGCTCGGGCATTGTTCCATCTCAGATAATAAATTCCGCCCCGATTTGCGACTCCGATTAATATAATTGCGAATCGTAACTGGGTTTTATTCAAATGGGGCACACATTCAGTTTTTACATCTGGAATTTACCAATAAGCCTCCTCTCACTTTTGACGATTTATCGATAATTTCTAAAATAGGAAACCATCGACTTGAGTTGAAACTTCGTCTCACTAGGACTCATCATAAACTACACTCCCCCGAATCAGTGTTGCCCCCAGTGTTGCCCAAACATCCAAAACGTATTTTGACGCCTTACAAAATACTTTATTTTTAATTTCCTGAATCAGTGTTGCCCCCAGTGTTGCCCAAACATCCAAAACGTATTTTGACGCCCTACAAAATACTTTAATTCTCACTTTCCGGAATCAGTGTTGCCCAAACATCCAAAAAGTATTTTAACGCCTTACAAAATACCTTAATCCTCACTTTCCGGAATCAGTGTTGCCCCCAGTGTTGCCCAACCTCCAAAAAGTATTTTAGTGCCCTACAAAATAACTTGAACAAAAGGATCTTCAGTGAAGTCACAACAGAAACGACAATTCTTTATGTTTTTGCCGAGCTTTCGACGATTATATCGCAACATGTTATATCATTTTAAAAAAATTACACAAATCGAGTTAAAGTAAGATAAAAATTGGTTTTTTTGTAAATTTGTTTTTTAAATGATATAACATGTTCTAACTGCGATATTTTCCTAAAATAAATAGGCCTGATGATGACGACATAATCGTCGAAAGCTCGGCAAAAACTTAAAGAATTGTCGTTTCTGTTGTGACCTCACTGAAGATCTTTTGTTCAAGTTGTTCAACAAGCAGGTCGATACATCATCTCATCTTTAAGCCTTACAAAATATTTTAATCCTCACTTTCCGGAAGCAGTGTTGCCCAAACATCTAAAGGTTATTTTAACGGCCTACAAAATACTTTATTCCTCACATTCCTGAATCAGTGTTGTCCAAAGACTGGTTGGACGAAAAAAATTCATAGATTCGTTAGTTTGGTGATAGATGTAAAGTATCACAGGCTTACAAATTCATCCACGTAAAACTGAAAAGCTATTCGATACGTTGGATTTTTACTATCGTTCTTGCCAATTGTTTGTTTAACACAAAACCAATAACTGTCGATCATTACTGAAGTTATATCGGTAAATTTTATGACTAGACCAATTATGGGCTCATATGACGACATATACCGTCCAGATATTCTGTTTGTTTGAAGTAAATATTCAGTTAGAAGCGTGGATAATAAGTATACACGGTAATTACGATCTTGATTGCTCGGCCAATGGGATTTTAGTTAATGGAAAATATCCAGGAAGACCGATGGTACAAGGATTTTTTGTTACTTTGCCGAGTAATTTTAAGTTAATTTAAAATAATAATTATTTTTAAATATGACTCTATGCATTTTTGTATTAAAAGGTTTCTCCTCAGATCACGTATTGTTTAAATGAACCAGTAAATACGATGATCCTTTTTTTTCTAGGTCGATTGTTTAACATGCGGCCTTGCTACTCTCATTGAAGTCACCCTGTACGTTTTTACTCAATGCGATTTTGCGATAGAACGTGAGGTCGGTGATGTGAAATGTTGAGACTTTTGATGTTTCGTTTTTCTTTAATATAATAATCATAAAACATCGAAATATTGAAATTGTTATGACTTTTGTTTGGCTAATTGTATGCACTTTGAAATTTTACTTCGGATAATATAGAATTTTGTCGTCTCATCCGGTGCATTAGCACCCAACTTACACTTCGGCAAAGCCCACGCTTTTATTATTTTATTTGTTTACGGCCAGGGGGCGTTTATTGCGCGCTCACGCTTCGGAAGAAGTTCCTTTTATCCTGCCCTTTTACGACCTTTTACTGCCCTTGATTGCGACGAGGCACGGACTCGCGATCGCGTGGTTCCACGTAATTTTTCCCTATTCTTAAAAACTATTTGACAAATCTGCCAACAAGGCCGGACCGGACGAACCGGTTCTCGACTGATCATTAAATACGACTGGAACATAGTCAATAATGACAAAAATTGAGTAATTATAACAGTAATAAATTTTCCTTGAACACAGAAATCAATTAAACAAACA
This sequence comes from Cimex lectularius, assembly GCF_000648675.2. Classification (NCBI taxonomy): domain Eukaryota; kingdom Metazoa; phylum Arthropoda; class Insecta; order Hemiptera; family Cimicidae; genus Cimex; species Cimex lectularius. The sequence goes on from NW_019392781.1 coordinate 1,244,426, forward strand.
AAAGTTTTAACTTAATTGTTAAGTAATATTGAAAATGATTAATAGCGTACTGAAGAAATTGAATTTAAAAAGTCAATTAAATTAAGAATTTAAAAAAGTCAGATTAAGTCCTGAAAAGCTGTCCATTTGAAATGATTCTAACGCAGGCTTATACGACATACTACTAATGAGGAAGAGCTGTTAAAATAATTATTGAGTAATATTGATAAAGATTAATAGCGTACTGAGTAAATTGCATTTTAAAAAAGGCAATTAAATTGGGAAGATTAATAGCGTATTAAGTATATTGGAGAGTCTAATTGATGATATAACTATATATGTGTATAACATATATGTGATTTTTTAGAAAATAATTTAAATTCGGAGATCGTCAGGAGCGGTCTAGTTATAGGTTTTAGAAAAATATTTTCTTTTTTACTTTATCGTGCCAACGTTTCGATCTTTATTGAGAGCATCTTCAGGGCCTGGGATTTATAAACATTGTTTAAATTTTAGAAATACATGTAGGATGTGAAAAAAATGAATTTATACAGTTTAAAAAAAATGTAAAATTTTAGATTTAAAAAAATATGAATTTATGCAGTTTTAGATTAAACAAAAAATTAATTTATACAATGCTAGAAAATTTCAGATTATAAAAATGAATTTATACGATGATAGAAAATATTAGATTTAATAAATAAATAAAAATGTTATTGCTTTATTTTTATTTTATTTTATTTTATTTTTTATTTATTTATTTTTTATTTCATTTTTTTAATATAAAATTTTCTATCATTGTATAAGTTCATTTTTTGAATCTAAAACATTGTATAAATTCATTTTTTTAAATCTAAAACAGTGTATAAATTCGTTTTTTTAATCTGAAATTTTCTATCATTGCATAAATTCATTTTTTTATTCTGAAATTTTCTCTTGGCATAAATTCATTTTTTTATCTGAAATTTTATACCATTGTATAAATTCATATTTTTTAAACAATAAATTAAATAATAAATTCATTTTTTTAAATCTAAATTGTATAAATTCATTTTCTTTACTCTAAAATTGTCTAGAATTGTATAAATTCATTTTTTTAATCTCACATTTTCTGTCATTGTATAAATTCATTTTTTAATCTAAACATTGTATAAATTCATATTTTAATCTAAAATTTTCTGGCATTTTATGAATTCATTTTTTGTAATCTAAAACGTATAAATTCATTTTTTTTAATCTGAAATTTTCTATCATTGCATAAATTCATTTTTTTTAAATCTGAAATTTTATAGCTTCTATAAATTCATATTTTTTAATCTAAAACATTGAATAAGTTCATTTTTTTAATCTGAAATTTTATAGCATTCTATAAATTCATATTTTTTAATCTAAAATTTTCTGGCATTGTATGAATTCATTTTTTTAACCTAAAACGTATAAATTCATTTTTTTTAATCTGAAAATTTCTATCATTGCAGAAATTCATTTTTTTAATCTGAAATTTTCTGTCATTGCATAAATTCATTTTTTTTAATCTGAAATTTTATAGCTTCTATAAATTCATATTTTTTAATCTAAAACATTGAATAAGTTCATTTTTTATAATCTGAAATTTTCTAGCATTCTATAACTTCATATTTTTTAATCTAAAACATTGAATAAGTTCATTTTTTTAATCTGAAATTTTCTCATTGCATAAATTCATTTTTTTAAATCTAAAACTTTCTAGCATTGTATAAATTCATTTTTTTACATCCTACATGTATTTGTAAAATGTAAACAATGTTTATAAATTCCAGGTCCTGAAGATGATCTCGATAAAGGTCGAAACGTGGCACGATAAAGAAAATGTTTTTGTCAAACCTAGGTCACATCAGAACGCATCTCACGCCCTCCGAATAATCAGTGAATATAAACGGCATTAAAGAAAAAATTTTGGAAAAATATTTTAAAACACTACTTAATCTTTATTACGCTGAGGAATCAAAGACATATCTTTAACAGTTTTATTTTCAGGCTTAAATTGTTAGAATTATCTTGAGATGTTTGAACAGTAAATATAAAGTACATTAAAAAAGTCAGATCAAGTCATGAAAAGCTGTCTATTTGAAATGATTCTACCCAAACCACAGATAATATCAACAGTACTAGTGAGGAAGAGCTTTTATCTAATTATTGATACATATTAATAAAAATTAATATCGTTTCTACTGGATGGTCTAAAGGATGGAATAACACTAGAAAATTTTTGAAAAATATTTTATCTTTTTTATTTATTATCTTTTAAAACACTACTTAGTCTTGCTTACACTGAGGGAATAAAGACATCTGTAATATTTTTATTATCAGTGGTAAATTTTAGGAACTGACGGCAGATTTTTAAACAGTAAATATAAATTGAATTTAAATAAAAAGTCAGATCATGTCATAAAAAGCTGTCCATTTGAAATACTTCTACTTAAACCGGAGATAATATCAACAGTACTAGTGAGGAAGAGCTTTTAACTTAATTATTCATTAAAATTGATAAAGATAAATTACATATTGAATAAACTGGAGGGTTTTCTTGATAGAATAACACTTGGAATTTTGGGAAAATCTTTTAAAACATTACTTAATTTTTATTATACTGAGGAAATAAAGACAAATCTATAATATATTTTATTAGCTGTGTTGAATTGTGAGAACGGACTGCTGATTTTTGAACAAAAAAAAATTAAAAATACAGATAAAGTCATGAAAAGCTGTCTGTTTAAAATGTTTCTACCTAAGCTTGAGATAAAATCAACAGTGTTAGTAAGGAAGAGATTAAAAGCGATTAAAAAAAGAATCCTTGTGTTTTTCAATCAGTCCGAGATTAAAATCCCTTGGATTGATATGTATTTCGAGGTTCCGCATTAAATGGAATCCTTGGGATGTAAGTGGTCCGGGGGAATCCTATTTGCTCGCGTGAAACTATTAATCAACTCGTGACCTCATAGACACGTCAGAAAAATCAGAAATCGTCGGGTCGATTAATATCCAATCCGGATCGAATAGGGCGAGAGTCGGCCGTCGCGGGGTGTACAGAGCGTGTGTTGGCGGACCCCGCGGTCACGATTCATTCGTGATAACAGGTCATTTAGTAAAGAGGCAATCTTCATTAAGAACAAACTTTACTGCTCCGGTCTAAATCGGAAAATGAAAAATTCGTTATACACGGCCCACCTTGTGGAAATCGATCACGATCATGACCGGGAAGAAAATCAATCGTGAGATATGGGTTCGTGGTGAAAAAACCAACTGCCTTTATAGCCGGTTTATTTGCCTGTTAGCTTAAAAGCCCTTATCTACTACAGTTAATCATAAGTCAAAATCGAAATATGTCATTTTTCAACGAACCTGTCATCACGTCTCATTTAACCTATAAATTCTGGCTAATATCCTATACATAAAAGGTCAGTGCACGTTTATTTAAAAAGTAATATTTTGAAATCTTACATTTTACTTTCAAACCAACTATATTTAACATTAAACAGAATACTAACAGATACTAACAACATTAATAAAGAACTTAAAATAAATTAATAACAAAAAAATTATGAACTTTAATCAGAAGATTCACTAATTTCGTGGTCCGCTTGACCAATTAATATATTACAATTATTTAAGGTTTTTAGTTGAGATGAAAAAGTCAACGGCACGAGCGGGATTTGAACCCACGATCGTGGGCTAGATACGCCGCTGCTCTACCACTTGCGCTATCGTGACCTCGATCCACTCGCACACTAACTTCCCATCTCAACCCATCTCTCAACATTCAAAAGGTGGGGTTGAGATGGGAAGTTGGTGTCCGAGTGGATCGAGGTCACGATAGCTCAAGTGGTAGAGCGGCGGCGTATCTAGCCGATAATCATGGGTTCGAATCCCGCTCGTGCCGTTGACTTTTTCATCTCAACTAAAAACCTTAATTAATTTTAATTAGAAGGTAACCAACTATTCTTATGATTAAAGTCAAATGCAACAATAATACAGATGCATTAAAATAATAACAACCTATTACAAAGGTTACAGGTATCGACCACATTTTGACTCACTAATTCTCTGGATCATCAACATACATAAATAAATAGATAGTTGCATAGATTGAGAAAAAAAAGAGAGAGAGTGAGAGAGAGTGATATTCATATATAGATTAATAAATAGTTAGATGGATAAATTGAGAGAGAGAGAGAGAGAGAGAGAGAGAGAGAGAGAGAGAGAGAGAGAGAGAGAGAGAGAGAGACATAGATAGATAAACAAATAAATAGAGAGATAAACAGACCGAAAAAGAGAGAGAGCGAGACAGAGAGAGAAACTTAGATAGATAGATAAATAAATAGATAGATGGATAGATTGAAATAAAGAGGAAAATATGTAGATAGATAAATAGATAGCTTGACAGACCGAGAAGGAGTGAGAGGGAGAAAGGGAGAGAGAGAGAGAGAGACTTAAATAGATGAACAAATAAATAGATAGATAGACAGACCGAGAAAGAGAAAGAAAGAGAGAGAGAGAGAGAGAGAGAGAGAGAGAGAGAGGGAGGAAGAGAGAGAGGAAGAGAGAGAGAGAGAGAAACTTAGATAGATAAACAAATAAATAGATAGATAGACAGATAGACAGAAAGAGAGAGAGAGAGAGAGAGAGAGAGAGAGAGACTTAGATAGAAAAATGAATAGATAGATGTATAGATTAAGATAAAATTATGTAGATAGATAAATAAATAGGTAGATAGCCAGACCGAGAAGATGAGAAAAAAAAAGAGAGAGATACATAGATTGATAGATAAATAGATTTATGGAGAGCTTGAGAGAAAGAGAAATATATTGCAAGGCTGAGAAAAAGAGAGAGAGAGTGAGAGAGTGATATCATAACTACTAAATGTAAGACATGCATAAATATAGACATATTTATTTACCAAATTGTCCTGTGTGTTCTCTTGCGTTATCCTTACATCAGTTTATTATTTATTAGTTTAATACGTATTATGCATTTATTGATTATCTTTAAAACTATTTGTTACTGTTAATTATTGTTTATTTTAGAACATAGTTTAATTTGTTTTAAATTAGCCGAACTAAGTAGGCATTATATGTACATGTAAAAACATAACATAATAAATAAATTAAAAATAAATACATAAATTTATCTGCTGTCGTCTTTCTGTCCATTCTCAATTTGTCTTCGCCAATGCAAAGTAGAGTCTAATTGTAAGTCTTTCCGGAAAAGATAGTAAAGGAAAAAAAGAATTAATGTTTGTTCAATGTTAATACACATGTTGCAATGTTGCCGATTTACATATATATCGCAAAGTCTCAAAACGGTCATAACTCAAGGATAATTCAGTTATAATTTGCTCACACCTCTTGACCCCACGGTTTGAGTAATAAGTAACATTTAACGCCATTGTAAATTTGTTTGCTGAATTAGACTTTAACACACGGTAATGGACGAGGCCGAGCCTGGGAATAAGGATGTTTAGAGTGTTATTTTCTTTTTCTATTTTTTTAACCGTGTGTCGAAATGGAACAGTTTCTATTAAAAATCGTCCGGCTATGGGCCAAGGTCGGGGTTGGAATTATTGTTTTATCTCTGTACAAAGCGATTTAACCTTATAACTTTAACTAATGTCTTCTATCTAATTCATTTTTAATTTCCTACCCTGTTTCCTTATTACATTTGAAGAAAACTGCCGACGTGTTGTGCAATTTGAAAATCACCGGCCATTATCGACCTTCTAACCTGGAAGATCGTGAAGTGCGCCCGGCGTACCGGAGCGACTTGACCGTCACGTTCAGATCAGGGATCCGCGTATACTCGCTGTTTCTGCTTTACATGTGCATTTATCATAAACCTTGTAAGATTTAAATTAAGAATTTATACAAATAAAAAATCTTATTGTAGAAATATCGTCAATATTAAATATTTCTCCTGATAAATGATTTGATATGGTTTCAAGCATGTTGGAAGATTGTGTTGCGTAATATTTGAAACGGTGAATGGTCGAATCATTATTATTAATAGCCGATGTAGGAAAATTGAGTTTGGCACAGAACCCGAGAGTCATTAAATGGGAATGAGGATCTTCTTTCTTAGGTTCCGGGATGGTATGACCTAATGTCGTACAGTATCGCTCAATTAACGACTGGACCCGGTCCGACTGACTCACAGGATCGTGAGAAAGGCGATCGCGTGTACGCATGAAGCGCACGATCGCCGATAACAGGTTGGAACGGGTCCGTTTAATAATAAAGAAAAAAATTAATCGTCCTAGTTGAAAAGTAGGGTGCGTAACGTCGCGGGGTCGCACCCTCGGTTGTGTTTCCCCGCCCTTCTCGATGTACAAAAGAGATCGTAATGAAAACAACAAAAGGTACGAAAATTGTTGACACAACACTTCTTAAGTTCAATTATCGGATCGTTTGTTGCTCACTGCTGCCTTTCTATTTACATATTTCTTTACATTTCTATCGATCTAACTATTTATATGTCTGTCCTTTTTTTTCTTTTTTTTAATTTATATTTCTGTCCTCTTATCTCTCTTATCTTTCTAACATTCAATTTGTCTATCTGTCTAACTAACTACCTATTTATTGGTTATATCTACATATCTGGCTGTCTGTCTAGCTACTCTGTCTATCTGTTATCTTTCTATCTGCTGCCTTTCTATCTACATATCTTTTTACATTTCTATCGATCTAACTATTTATATGTCTGTCCATTTTTTTTGTATTTCTGTCCTCTTATCTCTCTTATCTAACATTCAATTTGTCTAACTATCTGTCTGATTATCTACCTATTTATTGATCTACCTATCTGTCTATCTATTCTTTCTGTCTATCTGTTATGTATTTATCTGCTGCTTTTCTATCTACATATCTCTTTACATTTCTATCGATATAACTATTTATATGTCTGGCTGTCCATTTTTTTGTATTTCTGTCCTCTTATCACTCTTATCTAACATTCAATTTGTCTAACTATCTGTCTGACTATGTACTTATTATTGATCTATCTATCTGTCTGGCTGTCTGTCTATACTCTATCTGTCTATCTGTTATCTATCTGCTGCCTTTCTATCTACATATCTCTTTATGTTTCTATCGATCTAGCTATGTATGTCTGTCGGTTTTTTAAATATTTCCGTCCTCCTATCCCTCTTATCTATCTAACATTCAATTTGTTTATCTATATATCTGCCTGGCTGTCGATCTATCTATTTATATATTTGTTTGTGTATCTGGCTATTTATTTATCTATGAATTTATATCGGTAGTGTATCTTGTTGACCATATAGTTTGATCACCTTTTTCCTGGTCGGCTTGTTTTCCATGGTTTCGCATGTCATACGTCTGGTTTTTGTTGTTTTTTGTATTACTTTCTTATATACAATTTTCCTTTGAAACGTAAAGTTGATGGGAAACAATTTTATCTCTTCCCAGGATAATTAGAGTCTATTCTAAAATATGACAATATTTATGTATTTAAAAATCTATATTATTATGTATTTATCAGTAATTCTAACCTTGGTTTTAAGAGGTTTCTTTCGTAAAATATTTTAAATGCGTATGACTTCTATATAGAAACTTGATTATGTTTAGGCTTATAATGCTAGTTTTTTGTTTTGTTTTTTAACAGTAGCAATATTTAAATAATATAGAAAATGTTTAAAAGTCAATGTATTCAAGGCGTAACTTGAAAATACGTTACCCCCGAGCCCCTCGCACTTCCGCGCTCAGTCAAGTCTCCTCCTTCAATTCCATATCTCCCTTATATGTCACCAGTTTATGCAAACTGGCGACTTTCCCTTGTGTATCCGTGTAAAAAAAGTGTCAATCACCCCGACCACCCAGACTCATCCCCAGTCGTAAACGCTCTGCAGTAAAGTGCATCTAACTGCACCGATAGGTCGTCCTTTCACCCTTCAGGAATGTTCACCGACCGAGGAACAGTACGCTATTGCCATATCGGCATTCCGGCGAGGTCCGAATCCTTTTATTTGCCGACCGCCGGCCCCGAGATTTATTCCTATAAACAAACCTATCGTAAAAGTGGCGACAAATTTCTTAAAAGTAACACTATGAGCAAGCCCTGGGGAAATACTTTTACAAATCGTGTTTACAATGGTATGTAAAAAAATGTGAATTCTTTTTGCTCAACAGTAAAAACCAAAACGCACAGGCGGACCAAAATGATCTGAAAACCACAAAACAAAAACTAGCATTAAAAGCCTAATCATAATTTAGCATGTATATCGAACAGTGATATGCATTTGAAAATAATTTACGAAAGAAACCTCTTAAAACGATCCAAAGTTAGAATTACTGATAAATATATAATAAAATATGTTTTTAAATACATAAATAAAGACATATTTTAGAGTAATTTTAGTCCAATTATCCTGGGGGAAATAAAATTGTTTCCCACCAACTTTATCTATTAATATATTCGTGTTTCAACGGAAAATTGTATATAAGAAAGTAATACAGGGAGACGAAAATACAGACAGGACAAATAGATTGATAGATAGATAGATAGACAAACAAATAGATAAATAGATAGATCGACAGCCAGACAGATAGATATATAGACAAATTGAATGTTAGAAAGATAAGAGAGATATTTCTGTTCTATATAACAGATAGAAAGGCAGCAGATAGATAGATAACAGATAGACAGAATAGCTAGACAGANATATATATATACAAACATTGAGAGAGATTAGAAACGAAGAAAAAATGACATAGGTTCGAAAGAGAAATGAGGAGAGGACGAAAGAGTATAAATAAGAGGAAAAATATGTGTGTGTGTGTGTGTGAGAGAGAGAGAGGGAGAGAGAGAGAGATAGAGATAGAGGATAGTTTATGGTAAAGGAAGTTATAAAGAGAAAAAGTAACACAAAAGAAGGAAAAGAGAGAAAGGGAGATGTAGAAATAGGCAGATAAACAGATAGATGGATTGAAGATGAAAAGAAATGAAGAGAAAAAAAAAGAAAAAAAAAGAGAAACAAAAAAAAGAAAAAATGAAAAAAAGAAAGAGAAATGAAGAGAAACAGATGAAGAGAGAGAGAGAGAGAGAAGTAGAGAAAGAGGGAGTGAGAGACAGAGTGAGGGAGAGAGAGAGAAAGAGGATAGTTTATGGTAAAGGATGTTACAAAGCGAAAGAGCAAAACGAAAGAGAGGGTGAGAGAGAGAATTTCAGAGATATTGAGATAAAGAGTAGAGATAGGAATAGAGATGTGCAATAAAACAGTCATACAATCTGATTGATGGATTGGCAGGTAGATACGTACATGTAAATATAGATCGATAAACAATGGGACAAAGACTGAACAAAAAGTCCACGGATTTTATAAACAAACATACAAAAAAAGTTATAAACGAGAGAACAATGTTTGCATCAGATGCTATTGCACAATCGGTTTGTTTTTACAACGTGGCAGCGGTTATTTGCATTTTATTGAATTTGAAAGTTAAAACAAATAGGTTTACACCATGTTTCGCAAAATGAATTAGAATCAAACTTTTATTTCTTTGAAAAGAATGCGACAAATAATGTCAAGCAGTCCACTTTTACCGGAAAATTCCTAATATGCAATGGATATTATTTTCGACCTTTGATCCGTTGTAAAAGTGCATAAAAATATAAAAATAACCTTGTATATGATTAAAAAAAGATAAACGCACACCAGGGTTTTTTCAATTGCAGCAAAAATTACTAAGATTAGTACGTTATCGCCGTTTGGATCGAAACTGATCATCTCCGATCCTGCTGTTCTCGTTGTTAGCCTTGAGCCCGGAACTGGTTCCTGATTCCGTGGAAATACATCTGTGAAAAACTGGCATTTTCCCAGATGAATAGACAAGAAAATTCTTATTTCTATTTTGTGTCATTTAGGACAAACCGATGATTCAAATATTTCCGACTGTTTCTTATAAATCTAAACCAAATCCTGTGCTGATAAGGTCAGTTTTTATGACAATCCTAATATGTAATTAAACTCATAATTATCATTCTATTGTTAAAAGGCTGTTATTTAATATCATATTTCCAAAATATGTTGCAACTTATATCAACGTATTTTTACGATCTTCCATGCACAAAAATGTTTAACTGATTATAAAATAAAACCGAAATATCGCACTGAAAAAAAAAATCATCACATCATAGTTTAATCATGAAAATCATAATATTTTTAACGGTTGTATTAGGATTCTCATGCCTTTTCCAAACGCCACGTTTGAAGGCAGAACAGAAGTTTATTTCTTTGCTTGTTTTTAAAAATAATGTTTACTTTTAAACCAGAAATGATAAATCATTGTATTAAAATATTGTTGTAAACCGAGGGGAAAATTTTAAATTGGTTACTTCAAGAACATATTTAAATGTTGGATCGCCTGTGTAAATTTTTCAAATTTGAAGTCATAGCCTGATGCGCAAGTTGAAATGAAGGTACAATTTTTATCCTAGGAGAGGTCAGTTTTTGGCAGTTATTCTTATTTAGTTTCTAACCCAGGTTTTTGGAATTTCTTGAAAGTGAAAAATAACCGAAATATAGAAAGGGAAATGTACACTGACTGTCTTAAAAATCAATATTTTTTAAAATGATTGATTCAAGCCTTAACAAAACACATTTCTTGCCAGATTTTAAGCCTAAGGAACAATGTTTTTTTTTTAACACAAGAATATCTGCAAAAAATGCAGATAAAGGAATTGAAATAAACTTGTTTTGGATTTGGTGCACACTGAAATTGCTTCCAGTAAAAAATAATCAAAATGTACAAAAGAAAAGTATAAATGATTAAAGCTATGATAAGACGCTAAGCTAAGAATGTATAAAATATAAAAGCTAAGCTAATAAAGCTAAGAATATTAATGAGTAATATCTTCTTACTAAACAACCAAGAGTTTATGTGTTTTAGTTACATTAAGCTAAGCTTTCTTTTCTATTTGGCGCACACTCAAATTTGTCTCATTGAAAAACAAATAAATAATATAGGTACAAAGAAAAAAAAACATGGGGTATCTTAAAAAATAACCTTTTTTAATATAAATTGATTAAAGCTATGATAAGACAAGTGTCTTCCTACTTTTTCAGGCTAATTTTAATTTGTAATATCTTCTTACTAAAGGACCAAGAGTTTATTTTTTTAACAAAATGAAAGCCTGAAAAAACAGCACAAAAATTATTTAAGCCTTAGCTTAATTCTTTGCGATTTGGTGCAAACACAAATTTGTCCCAGTGAAAAATAAATAAATGTAGGTACAAAGAAAAAAAGAACAGCGTGTGTCTTAAAATATAATCTTTTTTACATTTAAATTGATAAAATCAAGAGAAGTTTCTTTCTACCTCCTTCGGCTAATATTAATGAATAATATTTTCATACTAAACGATCAAGAGTTTATTTTTTTAATTGCGCGAAAGCCTGAAAAAACCCCACAAAAAGGATTTAAGCTAAGATTCTTTTCGATTTGGTGCACACACCAATTTGTCCAATGAAAAACAAATAAATGTAGGTACAAAGAGAAAAAGAACAGTGTGAACCTTGAAAAACAATCTTTTTAATACGAATTGATTAAAGCTATGATAAGACAAGTGTCTTTCTTCTTTTTCAGGCTAATATTAATGAGTAATATCTTCTTACTAAATGACCAAGAGTTTATTTTTTTTAAATAAACGAAAGCTTGAAAAAAAATGTAGAGGATTTAAGCTAAGATTCTTTTCGACTTTGTGCACACTCAAATTTGTCTCAGTGAAAAATAAATAAATAAGCATTCTTTTCGATTTGGTGCACCCTCAAATTGGTCCCAGTGAAAAATAAAAAATACAGGTACAAAGAGAAAAAGAACAGTTTGTATCTCTATCTTTAAAAAAAAAATATAATTTGATTATACCTATAACAAGGCAAGTTTAGTCCAGCTAAGATTAATACGATTTTCTTTTACTTAAAAAAAGGAAAAAATAATATAAAAGCTAAGCTTCTTAACGATTTGGTTACGTTCAAATTTGCCCCAGTGACAAATAATCAACATAACCAAAGAAACATACTACATATAATTATATATGACTCAAGTACATACAGACTGGAAATGTCAGTTTTTGCTAGTTATTCTTGGGATCAATTCCAGCTTTCTTTCAAGTCCGAGTTTGAAAAATTTGACAGCGCCGTATTGAATCATTTTCTATGTGGGTAGGAAAATCCTACAAGCTTTTATAGGATTATTCTAAATTATATCGGTCTTATTTAAATAGTCGAACCTTATTAAAATTTCTCACAGGGATTAGACGATGTTATTCTAGATTTGAACGAGTTCCTGCTTCTGTGAAAACAGGACATGGCTGTTTTATTTTAACATACAAATGTAGAAACAAATATGGGTTTTTCGTGTGTGTTACCTTTTGTAGTATTTTAAAAATGGCCGAGTTATTTTTTCGAAAGGTCGATATTTCCAGGCTTAGGAGTTAAAATATTCAACGGAGGCGACAAAAGGAAGGCGACAAGTGCCAGATCCAGGTTGGGCAACCGTCGTGGATCGCATCTTCAATTTATTTATTAGCTTTTGCGCCTCTCGTGGAAATCGTGCCGGCCGCGTTATTTATAGACGGCCCTCCGATCTCGGGCGTTAAAATCCCTCGGCCGCGATCCGGGTCCTTGAAATTGCGTCACTCAAAAAGAATCATCGTAATTTATTCGACCTGAGATCATTACCGTGTCCCACGACTTTTTCAATCTTTTCTCAGACGGTTTCGCAGACGGAAGAGCCATTTTGTCCGTTGCGATCCCAGTCTACGAGTTATTAAAGTGACAAATAGTCACCGGGTACGTTATCTTTTCTCCCCTTTTTATTAACTCCGAGTTCATCTTCGAAGGGGGTAGAATGTTTGTCCGGGACACAATGGCACTTTTTTCCACTCGAGACGTCCGGGGGGGCTGGGGAAATTATTCAGGCTGTGACAATGAATATCATCGCGGGATCTTGAAGGATCGCTTGTCACCGGACAATGAGGAGTCTGGGTAAATAATACCTTTTTCCCGGGCTGTTATCAATCCGGTCGATGAAAAATGAACTAGACGATAAACATGAAAAAACTGGAGGGGGATAAACTGTGCTCGAGGACTTTGATTTAATAAACTCAGCAGTATAAGCGCTAAGCTTTATTTCAATCACATGCACACTTTTTTAAATAAATTAATTAGAGCAATAACAAAACAAGTTTTTCCTACTTTTTCAGGCTAGTGCTATATTTTAATATAAATATGTAAGACTTACTATTCACACTTTTGGAATAACACAAAGAATTTAAGGAAAATATTTACATTTCCTATATATAAAATATCTAAGGCAAACTTCTTTGCGATTTGCTTCAAAATGCAGAAAAAATATTGGTTTCAGGCTAATATTTTTGTACATATATCCAAGACTTATCAATATTATTATAAATCAGAAATTTCCTTTATAAATGATCAAAAATGCTTTTTAAAAAGATTACACGTAGGACTGTAAAAAATGCGTATAAACAACTTTCAAAAAGCTTACTATCGATTTTGCTATATACTCAAATTTCTCCCAGTAAAAAATAATCGAAATATAAAATTAAAAAAGTACAAAACGAGCCTAGAAGGCCAGATATGTAAAAATAACAAGACATGTTTCGTCTAATATTTTTTAGGCTAATAAAAATAATTGTCTTTCGTTTAAAAGGCAAAGAATTCGTTTTAAAAGATTACATAAAGGATTGCAAAAAAATTCATATAAAGGATTTATAGGCTGTTTTTTTTCGATTTCTAGCACGTTCAAATTTCAAATTTTCTTAAATAAATTAATAAAAGCAATAACAAGACAAGTTTTTCCCACTTTTTCAGGCTAGTACTATATTTTAATATAAATATCTAAGATTACTACTCACTTTTTGAATAACACAAAGAATTTAAGGAAAATATTTGCATTTCCTATATACAAAATAGCTAAGGCAAACTTCTTTTAAATTTGCTGCAAAGTCATATTTCTTCATAATGGCAAGTAATGGATATACATAAAGAAAAAGTACCGTGTATGTCATTAAAATGTGCTTGAGGACTTCGATTTAATAAACAAAGCACATTAAGCGCTAAGCTTCATTTCAATCACAAGAACTACAAAACATTTACATAAGAAAACATATATACATTAAGAGATCATTACATTACGATAACATACATTAAATATCTAAAGCAAACTTCTTTTAGATTTGCTGCAATATAAAATTTTTCCAAATGAGAAATAGTGCATATACATAAAAAAAGTACCGTGTATGTCATAAAAACTAATATATTTATGAATTTATTAGAGCAAATATAAAACAAGTTTATTCTCACTTTCAGGCTAATATTTTTGTAAGTATATCCAAGATTATTATAAATAACAAATTTCCTTTATAAATGAACAAGAGTGTTTATTATAAAGATTACACGAAGGACTGTAAAAAAAGTGCATATTAAGAACTGTCAAGAAAGCTTTCTTTCGATTTTGCTATATACTGAAATTTATCCCAATAAAAAACAATGGAAACATAAAATTAAAAAAGTGCAATGTCTGTCCTAATAGACTTGATTTGTAAAAATATGTCATGTTTCTTCTCATTTTTTAGCCTAATAATAATAATTGTCTTTCGTTTGAAAGGCAAAGAGTTCTTTTAAAAGATTAAATTAAAAAATTACAAAAAAACTTCATATAAAGCATTTATAGGATAAGTTTTTTTTCGATTTCTTGCACATTCAAATTTGCAAATTTTTTTAAATAAATTAATTAGAGCAATAACAAGACAGGTTTTTCCCACTTTTCTAGGCTAGTGCTATATTTTAATATAAATATCGAAGATTACTACTCACTTTTTGAATAACACAAAAAATTTAAGGAAAATACATACAAGGAAAATTTACATTTCCTATACATAAAATATGTAAGACAAACTTCTTTTAGATTTACTGGAAAATCAAATTTCTCTTAAATGAGAAATAATGGTTAAAAAGTACCGTGTATGTCATAAAAACTAATATTTTTATGAATTTATTAGAGCAAATAAAAACAAGTTTCTTCCTACTTTTAGGCTAACGATTTTTCCACATATATCCAAGATTTATCAAGAGAATTATAAATAAGAAATTTCCATTATAAATGATCAAAAGTGCTTTGTAAAAATATTACACCAAAGTCTGTAAAAAACTGAATATAAAGAACTTTCAATAAGCTTACGTTCGATTTTGCTACATACTCAAATTTCTCCCAGTAAAAATTAATCGAAATATAAAATTAAAAAAGTACAGCGTTAGTTTAGGTTAGTGTTAGTACATTTTAGGATTTAAGCTAAGCTTCTTTTCGATTTGGTGCACACTCAAATTTATTCCAGTGAAAAGTAATCCATTTTCAACAAAAAAAGAACACCGTCTGTCTTAAAAGGCAAGTTTTTTTAAATAAGTTTGTTAGAGCATATTTGTTTTCATTTTTTTAGGGTAATAATAAAATGTGTCTTTCATTTAAAAAAAACTTCTTATAAAGGATTTAAGCTAAGCTTCTTTTCGATTTTTGGTGCACACTCAAATTTATTCCAGTGAAAAGTAATCCATTTACAAAAAAAGAAAAAAAACAGCGTCTGTCTTGAAAGGCAAGTTTTTTTAAAAATAAGTTTGTTACCGCAATTACAAGACATATTTATTTTAAATTTTTTTGGCTAATAATGATGTGTTTTTGTTTAAACAACACAGCGTTCTTTATAAAGATTACATTAATGATTACAAAAACAACTTCTTATAAAGGATTTAAGCCAAGCTTCTTTGCAATTTAGTGCACACTCAAATTTATTCCAGTGAAAAGTAATCCATTTACAAAAAAAGAAAAAAAACAGCGTCTGTCTTGAAAGGCAAGTTTTTTTAAAAATAAGTTTGTTACCGCAATTACAAGACATATTTCTTTTAAATTTTTTTGGCTAATAATGATGTGTTTTTGTTTAAACAACACAGCGTTCTTTATAAAGATTACATTAATGATTACAAAAACAACTTCTTATAAAGGATTTAAACCAAGCTTCTTTGCGATTTGGTGCACACTCAAATTTATTCCAGTGAAAAATAGTTCAAAAATACAAAGAAAAAAGAATGGCGACTGCCATAAAAATAAAATTGTCACATCTTCAGTCTAATATTAATAAGGGTTTCATCTTTCTAAAAGACCACGAGATATTTTTAAATTTCACAAAGGTCTGCAAGTTAAAAATCATTCCAGCGGCAACTAATCAAAATTTACAAAAAGAAAATTAGCTGTTCATTTGTCAATGTTGTGGTGTATAGAATAAACCTATTGTCATTCAGATTTGCATTTAGGACTAGTATGATATGATCATCTTTATAACATGTTAATATGGATTTGAATATTGGTGTTTTTGTAAGTTTATAAATTATTGTGAAGAAATGTGTTATTATTAGGTGATTGTTTAATTATCCCTTGTTGTCAAACTGACGAAAATTTTTAAATTCAAAGCTTTCATTTGTATGACTCCAACAGAATAATACTAAAAACCCTGCACGTGAATCGTCCAGTCTTGTAGGTAAATATTTACCCGATGTTGTCCTATTCTTAAACTCGTCTCTTGTCATATTATTTCGTTGATACCCGGCACAGGGGAGGGCGTGGCGCGGTTGATTGATAGTGGCTCATTGTCAGCAGGGCTTCGAGTTCGACAATGACTTTTCCGTCTACCTGGCCGCCCTTTCGAGGACCGGGATCATTTTTCACGAGCATTTCCCACAGGACGACGGGATGAATGCGGTCTGTCGTGATCCGGAGCGGCTTCTTTCCCTTTTTTGCGCCGAGATGTCACTAATCGGGGAAATATGAGCGGTCCGACTTTTTTCCCCTCTCTCTATCCGCCTTTCTTCAAACGCGGTTCTGGACCAGTTTAGTGATTTAAAACCTACAGTTTATCACCCAAGATTGACACGGAACAAACCGCGGGCTTTATTCGAAATCGTAGATAAACTGCCCTGGTCCAGAAAATATTTCTATGAAAGCGGTCAAACTATGACCGAGGAACCTCCCTTTTTAGTCCCTTTGGGTTTTATAGGATGGGAAAAGTTGCCGACGATGTTCCATATCTTAAAGTTCGAAAATTCTCTCACAAACTCACACCAATATTTCTTTAAATTATTCTCTCTTGACGATTTAGAACCTAGAGTATAAGGGTTGATTAAAAAAACTCCCTTAGAAAGCAATTTTATCCATAAAAATATAACTTTTACACAAAAATATAAAAATTTAAACTTACACGATTAGGAAAAAAATATAGAATTACAACATCAGAAAGTTACAATTTTTAAATTAAATATTACAAATAGCACACTAGCCTACAAATAGCCTAGCTTACAAATAGCCATGATGGTTAGTTGGAACCAAAAAAATGTTTATTGTAAATTGAGTATTTCAAAATCACGCCCGTAAAAAGTCATTAAACGAGAAAACACAAAAGATGTTGAAATTTTATGAATATCTTTTATGAATTTATAAAAATATTCGTGTTTAAGACAGACACTGTACGTTTCTCTTCGTACATTTCGATTATTTGTCACCGGTACAAATTTGAGTGTGCACCAAATCAAAAAGAAGCTTAGCTTAAAGCCTTTACATGTAGTTTTAGGTCGTAAAGGATGCAGAAACATTTTTTGCAAGACGTATTTCCAGGAACTGTTATTAACATCAGTTTAAAAAAATGGATGAGACTTGTCTTGCTATTGAAGCTGATCAGTTTACAAAAAATTGGTTGGTTTTTAAGACAGTCACTGTACATTTTTCTGGATATTTTGATTATTTGTCATTAGACCTAATTTGGACAAATTTGTGCACCAAATCGAAAAGAAGCTTAAATCCTATATGCGCAGTTTTGTTTTGG